>NW_024100854.1:300000-528873 GCF_016161935.1 Mauremys reevesii
AGAAAAAGTGGACTGTGCATTATCCAAACATTCCATCAGCTATACGCGCAGTACCCAACGGAGAAGGACTGCCAGTTCCTGATGCACCAGAGTCATTCTCACTTGAGTCAGACGAGGAAGAGGATGAGGATGAAACTTCTGGTCCAGAACCATCAATGTCACAGGATCCACATTTTCTCCCATCCTCCTCCTCTGAACCACACCTCATAACACAAGGTGAACTGAATGACCTTGTCAGGGATTTGGAACTACCCAAGAGTAAGGCAGAGCTGTTGGGCTCCAGACTACAGTAGTGGAATCTCCTGGCAGGTGATGTTAGGGTTTCCATGTTCCGTGACCGTCAAAAGGATCTTGTCCCATTCTTCTTCATGGAAGGTGATCTTGTAGCCTGCAACAACATCGATGGTGTGATGGCAGCCCTCAACATCGTTCACGATCCAGATGAGTGGAGACTGTTCATTGATTCATCGAAGACGAGTCTTAAAGCTGTTTTACTGCATAATGGCAATGTTTTGCCATCAATTCCAGTTGGTCATGCAGTCCATATGAAGGAAACCTATGACAACGTGAAACAACTTTTGAGGTGCATAAACTATGACCAACATCAGTGGCAGCTTTGTGGCGATTTGAAGGTTGTTGCTCTGTTGCTTGGTCTGCAGACTGGATACACAAAGTACTGCTGTTTTCTCTGCGAATGGGATAGTCGTGCAAGAGATTCCCACTACATCAAGAAAGATTGGCCACTCCGACAGTCATTGGAGCCTGGGAGGAAAAGTGTTCAGCATCCACTACTTGTTGAATCAAGGAAGATTTTGTTACCACCCTTACACATCAAGCTGGGTCTGATGAAGAACTTTGTCAAGGCCATTGACAAAATACAAGCAGCTTTCAAGTACCTCTGTGGAAAATTTCCAAGGTTAAGTGAAGCTAAGATAAAGGAAGGTGTCTTTGTTGGTCCTCAGATCCGTGAACTTCTTCGAGGTGATGCATTTGACCATGCACTGCGTGGCAAGGAAATGACAGCATGGAAAGCCTTCCAGTTAGTGACAATAAATTTTCTCAGAAACAACAAGGCAGACAACTACAGGTTGTTGGTGGAAAACCTCCTCAAGGCATACAAAAGCCTTGGTTGCAACATGTCACTAAAGATACATTTTTTGCACTCTCATCTAGATTTTTTTTCCACCGAACTGCGGAGCAGTGAGCGACGAGCACGATGAGCGATTTCACCAGGACATTGCAACAATGGAGAAACGCTATCAGGGCAAATGGAGCCCATCAATGCTCGCAGACTATTGCTGGACAGTGACAAGAGATGCTCCATTTAATGAATACAAGAGACAAGCCAAGAAGCGCCGAGTAGACACTGAATAGGACTAAACTATGTACATAATAGTTTTTTGCCTTTTGTTTCATAATAAATTTTATTTATATAACCCTTTTGCTGATTTTTAAAGTGTTACATAAACAGGAAGGTGAAATATTATCATGTAAAGTAACCATAAACACACGAAAAGACCTAGGTTTACAATTTATGATTAAAACTCTACTATCTACACAATATACATAGACATAAAATGTAAAAACTTAGATATCTTAGAAACAGTAGCCAATCAGTTGTTTTAATTGTCATATTTGAATTCAGCACATCAAAATACATAATAAATAGCACATTTTATCTCTGAAGCAGACAACTTCTCAAAAATTGTAGACTAGTGTTATTTAAGAGTTATTTGGGAAATTCTGTCTACCTCCCCCACCCCCCAGAATATCTCCCTCCCAAGTACTATAACCCTTCCCAGGGTAGCCTTTAGAGACCCTCCACCAGTTCCCTGGTGAACACCGATCCAAACCCCTTGGATCTTAAAACAAGGAAAAATCAATCAGGTTCTTAAAAAGAAGGCTTTTAATTAAAGAAAGTAATATAAAAATCATCTCTGTAAATTCAGGAGGGAAAATAACTTTACAGGGTAATCAGATTCAAAGAGGCCAGAGGAACTTCCTCTAGCCTTAGGGTCACAGTTACAGCAAACAGAGGTAAAATTCTCTCAGCAAAAGGAACATTTACAAGTTGAGAAAACAAAGATAAACCTAACACGCCTTGCCTAGCTGTTACTTATAAGTTTGAAATATGAGAGACTTGTTCAGAAAGATTTGGAGAGTATGGATTGATGTCCTGTCCCTCTTAGGGCTGGTCTACACTAGTGGGGTATTGATATAAGATACGCAACTTCAGCTACGTGAATAGCGTAGCAGAAGTCGAAGTAACTTAGATCGAATTACTTACCGTCCTCACGGCGCAGGATCGATGTCTGCGGCTCCCCATGTCGACTCCGCTACCACCGTTCGCATTGGTGGAGTTCCGGAGTCGACAGGAGCACGTTCGGGGATCGATATATCGCGATATATCGATCCCCGAGAAATCAATTGCTACCCGCCGATACGGCCGGTAGTGAAGACGTACCCTTAGTCACAAGAGTGAACAGCCCCCAAAACAAAGAGCACACAAACAAAAACCTTCCCCCTACCAAGGTTTGAAAGTATCTTGTCCCCTTGTTGGTCCTTTGGGTCAGGTGTCAGCCAGGTTACCTGAGCTTCTTAACCCATTGAGGTAAAAGGATTTTGGTGTCTCTGGCCAGGAGGGATTTTATAGGATTGTACACAGGAGGGCTGTTCCCTTCCCTTTATAGTTATGACACAGGGTGAAATGGATTTATTTTGTTTAGACCCCACTGGGAGTTGGGCATCTGAGTGTTAAAGACAGGAACACTTCTGTGAGCTGCTTTCAGGTAAACCTGCAGCTTTGGGGTGAGTAATTCAGACCCTGGGTCTGTGTTGGAGCAGACGGGCATGTCTGGCTCAGCAAGACAGGGTGCTGGGGTCCTGAGCTGGTAAGGAAGGCAGGGGCAGAGGTAGTCTTGGCACATCGGGTGGCATCTCCCAAGGGGGGTTCTGTGACCCAACCTGTCACAAAGGGAAATATTAATTTTTAGAGTCCTTCTGGGCTTCCACCTTCTGCACTCGAAGTGCCAGAGTTGGGAATCAGCCTTGACAGCAGTAATGCAAGAAACGGACAAACCCGTATCCTGTAAGGCATTAGACTCAGCTAATTAGCATACAGCTTGAAGCCTACAAACTTTAAACTGATAAACTTTGCACAGATACACAGAAAACCTTAACTATCTGGGGAGCTGAAAATAGAGTTTAAGGTGAAGTTCGGAACATGGGTACATGATTCAACCACAGAAGTGTCCTGGAAATGAACTGACATACATAACAGGTATACGAGATACATCCTAGGCTAGCCTGCCTGCTTGCTGATATATCTTTTCTTATACGTTTCTTATGGGTTTGATTCTTTGTTTCATTATAATAGGTTTATAGGTCTATATGATAGTATATTTTGGCTGTAACACAAGGGACCTGCAGTGTGGTGAGCTAAGGCAAAGTTAGGGTACATATGTTTCGGACCTTTCACCAAGATAGATGATGATGAGCTAAAGCATAAGGTCCATATTATGGCTGTGACCTTTAAAATAGAGGATGCTTTGAAGTAGGTTGGCAGTAGGATGGGCTTTCTTAAATCCATACCCTTTTAAACTTAACAGGTACACTACAACTTGGCACTTGGAAAGAACTGAAAGAACCGCTTAAGACAAAATGAACAAATGTAATACCAAACCACAAAAGGGCCATGATAACAAACTGACATCTGCGATAATAAGTTAAAATCATTAATATACTAACCTTTAGGAAAAAGAAACCCCAACATTAGTAAGATGAAGAAATACAAACACGGAAAAGGGAAAAAATCCCCTCCTGAATATGCATCAAACAGAATCACATCAGCGTAACATATTGTAAAAGTGGCGTTACAGCCTAGAGCCGGTAGGAGAAGGAGATGTCATCCGTAGGAGGTGTCAGAACGATAGCCACTGGCGATGATGGGGAACGTGATGGTAATGAGGAAGATGATGGCCAACATTTCAGGTTGTTTTACAGGAGAAGGTGTGAGTATATGGATGTGCAGATGTACATTCAGTAGTATCTCTATCTACCTTACTGAGCTGGGGTATTTGTGACTGTGCTAAATGTATTAATAAAATATATTTGTAAAAAATACAGAATTCCTATAGTTTGAGTGTTGCAACTGCGCACATCAGGGTTCTAGACCATATAATACTTTGAATAATACCGGGCCTGATCTTGGGGCAAGAATCTGTCAACCCTCAAAGTGATATTTGGGGATTCTTAAATAACCAATATTATTAATATATAATCCAGAGATCAGGCAACAAGATGTATCTACCCCTTGCTGTAAGCAACTTGTCCCCACTCCCCTCCCAGAGCTGAGATACAACCCAACGAGTATTGATGGGTTCACTATCTCCACAAAGTAACTAACAAAGTAAAAATATACATTAAAATTTTAAACCTAACCAGTGTCCCTTAAGTGATTTGACACAGGATGTCAGAACAATTTAGTATTAGAGCTGAGTGAGTGTAATATTTATTTTATTTTATTTTATTAACACAGGAATTAGACACTTTGCTCCTGTCAGCTAATTACTAAGTTATCTGCCAAAAAACTAGAGTTTTCAAGGGTCTAATTAGCCTCTGGAATCACTGTTAGAGTTGCCACCCCAACCAAAATCTGAAATGGCTCCCTTGTAGCTGGGATGGGAGGAGGGAGGTGGAAATGATCCCGTGAGTGATGGGGGATGGGTATAGAGGAGCAAGTGACAAGCATGGGGCTTTCAGGCGAAGAGGCAGAACCTTGGGAGAAGAGATCATGGAATCATAGAATCTCAGTTTTGGAGGGGACCTCAGGAGGTATCTAGTCCAACCACCTGCTCAAAGCAGGATCATTCCCCAACTGATGGGGCAAGGGGTGGAGTTTCAGGGGTCCAGTTACCAGCAATTAGGAAGGAGGCAACCCAGTGAATTGTACATGGACTGATTCCCCAGTTTCTCATGCTGACACAGCACAGTAATATCAGGAAAGAGTTTAATGTTTCTCTGACTATCCAGGAAGAGGGCCCAGCACCATGTCCCTGGTGAGCTCTGCACAGAGCTCGGTCTGAAAGCCAGGCGAAAACTTTAGGGCCCTTTATGAGTAAAGAGCCAGAGCAGCCTGCCCTGGATCTGTTTGGTCCTCACTTTGTAGATGATGGGGTTTAGCATGGGGGGCACCAGGAGGTACACATTGCCCATAAGAACATAGAAATACAGGGGCACATTGTGGCCAAATCGGTGCGTGAGAAAGGAGAAGAGAGGTGGGATGTAAGAGGCTAAAGTGACACAGAGGTGGGAGCTGCAGGTCCCAAAAGTCTTGAGCCGGGCGTCCTTTGTGGGGAGGCTGAAGATGGCCCTGAGGATCTGGATATAGGACACACTGATAGAAAAAACATCCAGACCCATCACCAAGAATGTCACAGAGAGTCCCTAGTAACTACTGAAGCAAACGTCAGCACAGGCCAGTTTCACCATGGCCATGCGCTCGCAGTACGAGTGGGTGATGATGTTGATTCTGCAATGTAAGGGCACTTTGCATGTTGGCTAACCCTCACTGAAGCTGCTTCCCAACCCAGGGTTGAAGACCACTATCATGTCCCCCATTAATCTCCTCTTTTCCAGATAAACATACTCGTTCCTTCAGCTCATACAGTGGAAAAAGTCCACTATATATACAGTGATTTATATATCCGTTTAATATGTTATAGGTCATCGAGGCAGAAAAGGAAACAACACCAGCTGGACTGATATAAAATTCTGTAAGAATTAGAGGAAATAGCAAATCTTGCAGGATTGTCTCTTTGCAATTGTTTGGGTAGAAGTCCTAGGAAACAAAGGCAAAGAACTGATGATGCGACGGAATGGACTATAAATGGTTGCCTACGATTTCCACAAACTTTCCTGCAGTGAACTACAGGGGGAGATGAGATATTTTGTCCCCAAAGTAATACCCTGGCAGCCCCATATTTACCATGGTGATATGATTATGATGTAATTTTTACAATGTATTTAAAATATGTCATGTAAGATGTCAATGGAAAATTATGATTTGCTGACTATGATTGCCCTAATTGTATGCATATATCATTTTTGTTCGTAAAGTTCTGAAAGGATGCAAGGGCATGTGACCAGCTCCTGTGACTCTGGACTCCATCTTGTGACACAGTGTCATAAATAAACAATTCAGGGTTAAGGTCTCTTTTCCCTGGAAAGGGTTAACAAGCTCAGTAACCTGAGAAACACCTGACCAGAGGACCAATCAAGGGATAGGATAATTTCAAATCTCTGTGGAGGGAAGCCTTTGTCTGTGTTCCTTGTTGGCTCTGTGTTCTCCTTTTGGATCTACGAGAGACCAGACATGTCTCCAAGTTCTCCTGGAGTAGTTCCTACTATCCAATAGTGAGTATTAGTTAAAAAGGCGGATTAGTCTTTTGAGTTGTTTTCTATATCTGCAATTGTGTGTTTGCTATAGAATTTCTTTAATTCTGTACTGCTATTGCTTTGACTGAGAAAGAAAGGAGGGGGGATTCTCTCCAGAGATTGATAAGTTTAGACCCTGTGTATTGTTTCATCTGGGCATTACAGAGACAGTTACTTTCTTTTAATTCTTTAATAAATCTTTTCTGATAAGGATTTGGTTGATCTTTCCTTGGGTGGATTCTCAGGGAAAGGGGAGGAGGGAGGCATCCCTCTGTAGTTGGATCGCGGTATCTCTCCTAGGAAAAGGGAGGGGGGAGGAAGCAGGGGGAATGGTTAATTTCTCCTAGGTGTAAGAACTCCATGGATTTGGGTCTCTTGGGATCCCCAAGAATTTTGGGGAAGGACTGTGTCTCAATACACGTACATTATTGGGTGGTGGCAGCTTTTATCAGATCTAAACTAGGATTTTAGTTTAGGGGAGCCAATGCAGGTCCCCATTTTGGAACCCAACAGCTCTAAGTGGGGGTGAGACCTATGACACACAGTAAGGGGGGTGCGGGGTTGGAGAAGGGTAGAGGGTTCCAGGGGGGCAGTCAAGGGACAGGGAGCAGGAGGGTTGGATGGGATGGAGGTTTGGGGGCAGTCAGGGGCAGGGAGAAGGGGGTTAGATGGGTCAGGGATTCGGGGGCAGTCAGGGGACAGGCAGCGGTTGGTCAGTCATGGGAGTCCCAAGCTTTGTCAGGAGACAGGTAGGAGGTGGGATCCTAGGGGGGAAGTTTGTGGGGGGTCTCAGGAGGGGGCAGTTGGGGACAAGGAGCAGCGGCGCTTAGATAGGGGCTGGGGTCCCAAGGGGCAGTTGGGGGCAGGGGTCCCGGGAGGGGGTGATCGGGGGACAGGGAGCGGGGGGGGTTGGATGGGTTGGGGTTTTGAGCCGGGCATCCTTTGTGGGGAGGCGGAAGATGGCCCAGAGGATCAGAGTATAGGACACGGCGATAAAAAACACATCCACTCCGATCACAGATAAAAGATAAAAAAGTCCATAGTAACTATTGATGCGGATGTCAGCGCAGGCCAGTTTCACCACGGCTACATGCCCACAATAGAAGTGGGGGATGATGTTGGTTCTGCAATATGGGTACCGCCTCACCAGAAAGGGATAGGGTAATGTGAGTTTGCCACTACGCAGCACCACGGCCAGGCCTATTTTGGCAACAGCAGAGTTTGTCAGGGTAGTGGAATATCTCAGAGGATGGCAGATGGCCACGTAGCGATCAAAAGCCATGGCGGCAAGCATTCCAGACTCCATTGTTGAGAATGAATGAACGAAGTACATCTGGGTGAGGCAGGCACTGAAACTGATCTCCCTGGAATTGAACCAGAAGATGCTCAGCATTTTGGGTACGGTGGATGTGGACATGACCAAGTCGGTGACAGCCAGCATGCAGAGGAAATAGAACATGGGCCCCTGGAGGCTCAGATCCCTTTTAACGATGAACAGGATGGTGAAGTTACCCAACACGGCTATGGTGTACATAGCACAGATGGGAATGGAGATCCAGATATGGGCTGACTCTAGGCCAGGAATGCCAATTAGGATGAAGGCGGAGGGGTTGGTGAAGTCGGTTGTGTTGGAATTTGACATGGAGTATGGGAGAAAGTATCCAACTCTAAGGCATAAGGGTGTCTCCTGCATGTACTTGGTATTCCCCTGACTTTCTGTGTGCTCCTAGTATCTTGGGTGATGGTTGCAGTAGAAATGCCTGAATTGAGAGACAACGTTAATATGAGACACTGAATGTAGTAGTGGAGGCTGCTGTCATGGGAGAAGCAGATTGATCGCTCTATGCACACTGAAAAATGACATTTTCATTATTCAGAGAAAATAACTGTGAACAATGACCCTACTAAATCCTATTCCATATTTGTATTGTGCGCCCTGAATTAATAATTCCTACACTTTGTGGTGGGGGAACCTTAAGAGGCACCATCGGAAAACACAAGTGTGGATACTGGTTATCCATCATTGTTCCTTAAAGCAATGAGAGCCACGCAAGGGAGTCCATGCTGTAGGGAGTTCTCCATTCATCCACTTGCTCGAAATCTCAGTGATAAAAAAAAACCAACCTTATGTTAAGGGTATAGCATATATAAAAGGGATTTCCAAGACAGGCTTTGAGAATGGGGGAGGCTGCCATAAGCAAATAGATAGAAAAGTCTGGGACTTTTTAGGTTACACAACAGACAAAGTAGAGAGCATATGATATAGGAAAGGAAAATAAAAATTTAAACTGATATACATTCAAATGGACAGTTCCCAACCAATACTATCTATAGAGAGTGCTCCAAGAGGACTAATTCCTCAAAGCTGAGGGAAACTGTCAACAAAACTGATTGGAAAGAAAAAATTACACAGAAAAATATGAATGAAAATTGGTGAATCTTTGATAACAGCTTATTAGATAATGGAAAATTCATTATTCCACAGTCAGCAAAGTGACAACTTTGGGAAAAAACCCACTTCAGTGGGAAAGTGAAGGCAGCAATTGGGGGAAGAGAGGAGAAACAATATGCAACAAAGTGGAGAAAGGGAAAATAGATAGCTAAGAATAGAGTTCAGAAGTTTTGAAAATTGATAAGGGACATTAAGACATCTGGGTAAAGTCCATGTTTGGCAGGGCCATGGATCAGAAAAGGAGGTTATTAAGTATGTCAACAAAAAGAGAAATCCTAGAAAAGTTTTATGTCAATTCCTGTGTTGTAAAGAATTAAAAAATAAAGGGAAAGGGTTTTTTTGTTTTAAAAGAATTCACAAGGTTAAGAAACAATGGGAAAGCTGGTATGGGATTAGTTTAAAAAATAATCTAGAATTGTAAGTATTGCCAGTCACCAACAGGGTTTAGTTTAAACGGATCTTGTCAAATAAACCTGATTTCATCCTATTATGAGAATACACATTGGTAGATCAAGGATACACATTTGGTGGATCAACGGAACAACATGGATGTAACAAACCTTTGATTTAGTAGGGGAAATATTGACTTAAAATATTAATACTCTACAGTATCAGTAGCAAACATATAAAATGGACTGAAAGCTGGCTAACTGATGGATCTCAGAAAGCAGTTGTCAATAGGCCTTCATCAGTAAATGCAGCTGTTTGTAGTAGGGTTCTATAGGGATCAGTTCTAGGCCGGATGCTATTCAAAATTTTCAGCAGTGATCTGGAAGCAAATCGAAAATCACTGCAGATAAAATGTGCAGATGACCCAAGGACTGGCAGAGTGGTTGCAATGAGGCGGCCAGGGCAGGCACACAGATTGATCTGAAGTGTTTGGAGGGCTGGGCCCATACAAAGGAAATAATCTGTAAGGAAATAGAAAATCACTACAGATAAAATTGGCAGATGACCCAAAGATTGGATCATTTGGAAAGTGGGTCCCATGTAAACAAAATCTTTTAATACAGGCAAATGTAAAATGATCCTCCCAGAACAGGCAACGCAGGCCCGACCCACAGGCTAGGGCACTGTATAATGGAACCCAAGGAACTGAAAAGAATTTAGGGGACATTGTGGACAATCAGCTCTTCGTGAGCTCCCAGTGTGACACTGTAGCATAAAGGTATGATGTGGTCCTCGGTGTGGTGAGTTGGAGCAGGGGAAGGATTTTTCTTCTGCACATGGGATTGGTGAAACAAACTGCATCCAGTTCTGGGGTCTACATCTGAAAAAAAGATGTTGAAAACTTGGAGAGGGTGCAGAAAAGAGCCACAAAAATGATTGGTGGATAGAGAAAAAGCCGGATTGTTCGACTGGAAGGTGTGTATCTCTTTAACTTATCAAAAAGATGATCAAGCGGAGACTTTCATGGGGAGAAAATCATGGGTAATAACGGGATCTGTAATCTACCAGAGATAGGCAAGACCAGAGTGCTGGAAGTTGAAGCCAGGCAAATTCCAGCTAGAAATTAGGGCCAAATATTTAGCACTGAGGGCGATTAACCATTTGGACACACTGAGAAGGGAAGTGTTGGATTTCCAATTCTCCATGTTGGCAGATCCAGACTGGATGATTTTCTGGAAGATCTGATTGAAGGGTTCTTTACACTTAAAATGCTACAGCTGTGCTGCCATAGAGCTTCAATATAGACACTACTTACACAGATGGAAGGGTTCTCCCCTCAGCACAGGTAATCCCCGAGAGGTGGTAGTTAGGTCGATGGAAGAATTCATCTCATGCTGTCTACACCAGGCCACTGATTATCCAACACATACTTGGAATGTATTGGAGAGAATTTTTTGTTCCAGAAGCTGGAGAAACCTACTTGGAGAGAGGTTGTTCTAGACTTAATTTTGACAAATAAGGAGGAACTGGTTGAGAATTTGAAAGTGGAAGGCAACTTGGGGGAAAGTGATCGTGAAATGATAGAGTACATGATTCTAAGGAATGGTAGGAGGGAAAACAGCAAAATAAAGACAATGGATTTCAAGAAGGCAGATTTTAGCAAACTCAGGGAGTTGGTAGGTAAGATTTCGTGGGAAGCAAGTCTAAGGGGAAAAACATTAGAAGACAGCTGGCAGTTTTTCAGAGAGACATTAGTAAGGGCACAAGACCAAACTATCCCCCTGCATAGGAAAGATAGGATGTATGGTAAGAGACCACAGTGGCTTAACTAGGAGATCTTGAATGATCTAAAAGACAAAAAAAAAGGGATTCTAAAAAAGTGGAAACACGGTCACATTACAAAGGAGGAATATAAACAAATAACACATGTATGTAGGGGCAAAATTAGAAAAGCCAAGGCACAAAATGAGATCAATCTAGCTAGAGACATAGAAGGTAAAAAGAAAACATTCTACAACTACCTTAGAAGTAAGCAGAAGACCAAGGACAGGGTAGGTCCGTTACTAAATGAAGGGGGAAAAACAAGAATAATAAATGTGGAAATGGTAGAGGTGCTTAATGACTTCTTTGTTTCAGTTTTCACCAAGAAAGTTGTTGGTGTTTAGAAACCTAACATAGAGAATGACAGTGAAAATGGGATAGGTTCTGAGTCTAAAATAGGGAAAGAAGTAAAAAGTTACTTGGACAAGTTAGGTGTCTTCAAGTCAGCAGGGCCTGACGAATGGCATCCTAGAATACTCTGAAGGAACTGACTGAGGAGATATCTGAGCCATTAGCTATTATCTTTGAAAAGTGATGGGAGTCAGGGAAGATTCTGGAAGACTGGTAAAGAGCACATATAGTGCCTGTCTATAAAAAGGGAAATAAGGGTAACCCAGGCAATTAAAGACCAGTCAGCTTCACTTCTGTACCAGGTAAGATAATGGAGCAAATAATTAAGGAATCAATTTGCAACATCTAGAGGATAATAAGGGGATAAGTGATAGTCAGCATGGATTTGTCCAGAAGAAATCATGTCAAACAAACCTCACAGCTTTCTTTGAGAGGGTAACAAGCCCTGTGGATGTGGGGAAGCAGTAGATGTGGTATATTTAGATGTTAGTACAGCTTTTGATACAGTCTCGCATAACCTTCTCATTAGTAAACTAGGGAAACACAACCTAGATGGAGTTACTATAAGGTGGGTGCATAACTGGCTGGATTACCGCTACCAGAGAGTAGTTATCAATGGCTCACAGTGATGCCGGAAGGACATAACAAGTAGGGTTCCCCGGGGATCAGTTCTGGTTCCGGTTCTTTTCAGTGTCTTCATCAACAGTTTAGATCATGGCATGGAGAGTACACTTATTAAGTTTGCAGATGATACTAAGTTGTGAGTGATTGCAAGCTTTTTGAGAATCAGATAAACATTCAAAATGATCTGGAAAAACTGGATAAAGGGATGATTAGGGGTCTTGAAAACACGACCTATGAGGGAAGACTGAAAGATCTAGGTTTGTTCACTCTGAATAAGAGAAGACTGACGGGGGACATGATAACAATTTTCAAATACCTACAAGATTATTACAAGGAGGGAGAAAAAGTGTTCTCCTTCACCTCTGAAGAGAAGACAAGAAGCAATGGACTTAAATTGCAGCAAGGGCGGTTCAGGTTGGACATAAGGAAATCTTCCTAACTATCAGGGTGGTTAGGCACTGGAATAAGTTGCCTAGAGGGGTTGTGGAATATCAGCGATGTTATAAATGCTGCTGCTCCTTCCATGAGTGCAGGGGACTGAACTTGATGACCCCTTGAGGTCCCTTCCAGTTCTTTGATTCCATGATATAGCTTCATCTCTCTGGGGTGTGGATTTTTGTGCTGTTTCAAAAAAATGGAAATACAATGTTAAGTTATATTAGCAGAAGTACAACATGCAAATCACAGCATGTGATAGTATTCCTCTACTCTATGTGGGTTAAGTTTCAGTTAGAGTAATGTGTCCATTTTTGCTCACTAATGTATAGAAAGGATGTAGAGAAACTGGAAAATATCCATAGGCAAGTAAGAAATGTTATGCAAAGGAATCAATGCAAGCCGCATGAGCTGAAGGAATCAGTATGTTTATCTGGAAAAGAGGAGATTAATGAGGGACATGATAGTGGTCTTCAAATACCTGACAAGCTGCCATAAAAAGGTGGAGGAAAGTTTTTCTGTCTTACCACAGAGCGGCAGGAAAAGAGGCAATCAGTTCAAAATTCCAGCATAGCAGATTTAAATTAAATTTCAGGAAAATTTTCCTAACTTTAAGTACAGGAGGCCAATGGAACAGACTCCCAGGGAATTCATGGAAGCTCTTTTTGTGGAGGATTTGCAAAGTCATGTGAATAGCCATCAGTAGATCAGGCATTTATATTTAATGTGTCTCATAACATGAACAAGGGATCATTTAGTTAAATTGAAAGTCTGAACATATAACATTGAGAAAAGGTAATTGCAAACATAATTCATATTTGGCCAGTAGAACTCCTTGCTACCAACATTATTGGAGCGAAGAGCATAGAAGAATGGGATTCACAAATGGATTGGCCATTGTAGGTGGTGCTGGTGGCATCGCCTGTAGTTAAGGCTGTCTGACACCTTCCATTAGAAGAACTCATTTTCAGTTGCTCATAAATTTGATAAATTTTCAGTGTTTGGACTGAAATTTCCCATGCTGGGGTCTGCTTTGAGAAGAATTATTTTTTGGAAAGTTTCAGGCATAACAGTTCAGCAGACTTCTCGTCTGTGTTACCCATGTTGAAAACGTCTCATTATTGTTCTAGTGAGGAGCCCTAGCACCTCCAAGTTTTGCAGCTGATAAAAGTCAGGTAATAGCCTCTGTTCCTCTGCCCCATTAACATACAGAGCCCTGAAATGCAAGAGGAGGGGGTGACAGTGTCTGTGCATGAACATACAGTTGGCTCCTGACATCTGTACTCCGTTTTTTCTCCAAGGGGAGTTTTGCCTCAGTGGGGTCTGAGGAAAGTATGGGCCGTAGTCTCAGAATTTGGCCTTGTATTACCCATCTACTAACATCTTTCACCTTGAAGTATTCACTGTGCCACTGAAATGCACCACCGTGGGGCTGGAGTCCATCAGGTGAAATGATCAGAGGAACACAGAAAAGAGTGAGATTTTGGCCAGTGATTCTTTAGCAAACTCACCACTTATGGCAAGGGCCATGGAATGTGTTATGGTTGTGCAGAGCGGAAAGACCACAGACTTACTTTCTATCCCACCACATCCACGTTACACTGGGTTAGTCGATCAGGTGAGCTCCTCAACAATAAATGGTACCTGTGAATTACGAGATGGAAGTGTCCTCCCTGGGAATCCCACTCAGGTATCTGTGACCCACACCTCTCTCAACCCAGCATCATCAGCAACATCCCATGCCAAGAGCTGACTCAGGGGTGTGCACAGTTTATAATATAGCTCTGTGCAGTCCCCAAGGGGTTCGCTCAGCCTCTAGAGGAGAAGAGAGCATCTGAATGCAAACAGGCTGTAAACAAGCATGTTTCCATTTCTGTGCTAATTATCCAGCTTTAGCAGTAAACAGTAATTATGGAACCTTCCCAAAGGGAGATGAGAACTCCTGGGCTCTGTGCTGAGTCAGAGAGGAATTGGCTGCTCTGTACATTTGTGTGCATATATTTAAAAAATATTGTTGATGAGTAAGGAAACTAGGGATAATGCCTAACCTTCCAGAGGATCTGATGTCCTGTAAATTCTCTGGATTCAGAGAGATCTGGAGAAAGTTAAGATGAGACACAAGCACTTAGAGCAAACACATGGGGCTGTCATTAAGGGATCAGAGATCAGTACTTTTCATCAGTAACTATCATCAGACTGTGTAACACATTTCATTGAGTGATCTTCAAAACACCTAGCAAAGGAAAGTCACTATGAACCATCCCCATTTCATTATCAGTAAACTGAGGCACAGGGAGACATGACTTGTCTAAGGTCACAGAGAGACTGACTCTCAGAACCCAAGTGCTTCCATAACCACTCTCTCTGTGTCAGTAAGTGACCACATGACAACAGGGAAAGGACTCATGGTCTTCCAGGGCTTCTTCACTGGAGGGGGGGAAGGAATTCCCTGGGGTGAAACCTGGAACTGGGGACCGCCGAGCCCTCTGGCATATCAGTCTGGGCCCCTTCTCACACTGTGAGGCTGTGACAAGCTGCAGTCTCAGGTCTTGCACTTACACAGCTATACACAGACAGGGACACACCCAGCTGCAGCTACATGGATGATTTCACTAGCCATCCAGGGTCAGTTTATTTCCCAGTCTGCCCCTCCCTCAATGTGGAGAGGACAAAACATCAGCCAAGCAGATTTCCCCTTTACGTTTCAAACAACATCCTGTAGTTGTTTGAAATTAAAAAAATATAAAACAGATTCATTAATTACAGTAAGATCGGGTGTTTAAATTATTATAAGTAATAGTGTAAAGAACAAATTTGAAATCACAATCTAAGTTCTATACACTAGACAGGCTTTGAATCAAACAGTGTGTCATTCTGATGGTACAAGCAATCCACCAATCTTCCATGCACAGGATAGAAATCCCTTCAGCCTGGGACCAGAGCCCCAGTTCAGTCCCAGGTTCTAACGTCTTTGGTGTTGAGTTGTTTGGAGAGTGAGGCCAAGTGATGATGTCGCTTCCACATTTTATAGCTTCTGCCATGTGGAAGCCATCAGCACAGTTAGTGGAAAAGTAGAGACACAAGATGGAGTCCAGAATCACAGGAGCTGGTCACATGCCGTTGTATCCTTTCATAACTTTAGGAACAAAAATGATATATGCATACAGTTAGGGTAATCATAGTCAGCAAATCATAATTTTCCATTGACATCTTACATGACATATTTTGAATACATTGTAAGAATCACATCATAATCATATCACCGTGGTAAATATGGGGCTGCCAGGGTGTTGTTTGGGGACAGAATGTCACACCTCCCCCCATAGTTCACTGCAGGAGAGTTTGTGGAAATCATAGGCAACCATTTATAGTCCCTTCCGTCATCTCATCAGTTTTTTGCCTTTGTTTCCTAGGACTTCTACCCACACAATTGCAAAGAGACAATCCTGCAAGATTTGCTATTTCCTCTAATTCTTACAGAATTTTATATCAGTCCAGCTGGTGTTGTTTCCTTTTCTGCCTTAGTGACCTATAACATATTAAATGGAGATAAATCACTGTATATATAGTGGACTTTTTCTCTGGGCATAGCCCTGGGTTGGGAAGCAGCTTAGATACCAAGTATATCAGGAATCTCAGTTCAAGGTCATCACTGAGTAGTTGGTATTCAAGGCTCTGATCATTTAAGGATGTAAAAGCACTTTCCATGTTGTCCAGCCCTCACTGAAGCTGCTTCCCACCCCAGGGTTATGCCCATGGAAAAAGTCCACTCCCCCCTCCTGGGGTTTCCCTGTGATCCCCACTCCAAACACTTTTCCTAGAGGGTTGTGACAGTGATCTGTGCTCTCTGGGCAAAGCATTGTGCCTTCTATGGCATTTCAAGGCCTCTTTCTGTGTCTTACCAGCCCAGAGAATTTCCTCCTCCTCTCTGTCAGGTGGGTCATTAGCATTTTCACAGATAACAATGTATTCAGTCAGATCTACATCCTCTCTTAAAGCTGGGTTTAGAGGTAGATATTCTGGAAGGGTAGAGATAGAGTCCAGAGTGACCTAGACTAATTGGAGGACTGGGCCAGAAGAAATCTGATGAGGTGCAACAAGGACAAGTGCAGAATCCTGAAATTAGAATAGAAGACTCCCATGCACTGCTCGAGGCTGGGGACAGAGTGGCTAAGCAGTATTTCTGCAGAAAAGGAGCTGGGGATTACAGGATATGAGAAGCTGGATATGAGTCAACAGTGTGTCCTTGTTACTGAGAAGGCTACTGGCATATTGGGCTGCATTAGTTGGAGCACTGCCAGCAGATCAAGGGAAGTGATTATTCCCCTCTAAATATAGAATATCAGGGTTGGAAGGTGTGACATTATTGATATAGTATGGGACCATATAGAACATGGTTGCAACCAAGATCCTGTCATGGAAAAGGGGGTCATATAAGCTGTCTAAGACCAGGTTATGGGAGGCTGGTTATGATTATGGTGTCTATATGTATGTATCGTTTTGTAGTTGAAGTTATGAGTATTGGCTCTATACTGTCTGTATTTCAAATTTGTGCTGTGCTTCTGGGAGACATCCCAGACAAGTTGGTGTTAGCTCTGCCTAGCCTGCCTGATGGCCCATTAAGGACCATCAGCTACACAATTGACCCATTGAGAGAAGGCAGATATGCCTTGTAACTCAGCAAAATATGCAGGAACTTGCCCATGTGACTCCAGACTCCATTTTGCAGTAATTTTCCACAGTAAGGACAAAGAAGTTCTTACACCTGGGAAATACTATAAAAGGCTGATGCCTCATCTCCATCTTGTCTTCAATCCTGCTTCTTACCTCTGGAGGGACTTTGCTACAAACTGAAGCTCTGAACAAAGGACTGAATGACCCATCCCAGCAGGGGATGTTCCAGAGACTTGATTTAAACCTGCAGTTTACTCCATCGCTGTCAGAAGCCTGAAACTAAGAACTTTGCCATTGCTGTATGTAATTGATTCCATTTAACCAATTCTAACTCTCATCTATATCTTTTTCCTTTTATAAATAAACGTTTTGATTTTAGATTCTAAAGGATTGGCAACAGAGTGATTTGTGGGTAAGATCTGATTTGTATATTGACCTGGGTCTGGGGCATGGTTCCTTGGGATTGAGAGAACCTTTTTCTTTTACTGGGGTGTTGGTTTTCATAACCATTCATCCCCAGGACGAGTGGCAATGGTGGTGATACTGGGAAACTGGAGTGTCTAAGGGAATTGCTTGTGTGACTTGTGATTAGCCAGTGGGGTGAAACCAAAGTCCTCTTTGTTTGACTGGTTTGGTTTGCGTTAGAGGTGGAAAAACCCCAGTCTTGGGCTGTAACTGCACTGTTTAAGCAATTGGTCCTAAATTGGCACTCTCTGTGGGGTCCCGCCAGAACCGCATCATCACAGTGGCGTAGTCGTGCTTGTATTCACAGAACCAGGTCAATTAAGCTTTGGGACAGAACCCCATGCTAGCCAAATTTGAAATTTGGTATTGAGAGTTTGGTTGGTTAAAGATCAGTGACCATGAGCCAGAAAGCATCAGCAGAAGCAATGAATCTGCAAGCCCTGATGGACAGCCTGCAGTTTGAACATGAGCAAAAACTGGCAAAAATTCAAATGAAAGAGAAGCGAGCCTTGGCCTAGCTGGAGAAAGAGGCTGCTGAGATAAAAAAAGAAGCTGCTAAGAGAGAAGAAAAAGCTCGTAAGGGGCATCTGGAGCTGCTGGCTGCTGAGGAGAAAACTCGACAGATGCAACAGGAGACGGCTAGACTCTAACTCCAAGTCAAAGAAGCAAGGGAAGAACAGCAGAAATTATGTCCTCTTGAAAGTCCAGTTTGTAACAATGTTCGTATGTTGTATAACTCTGAGCACTTGTCTGGGTGTAAGCAAATGTACCCCAACACGGCTACCTTTTATGTCAATGCTGTTACTGTGAGTTCAGTAGAGGGTGGCCCCATAAATTGTGCCAGTGTTCTGTATGGGAGTGGTAATGGAAAATTCATAGAGAGTAAAAGTCAATGGTAAAAGCTGTTTAGGGCAAATTATGGCTTCTAACATCACTCTTGTTAAAACAGATCTTGTCAGAGAGGAAGATTATTTACCAAATCAGAGTGTGAATGTTGTAGTTCTCTATGAGTTTACTGTCCGTGTGCCTTTAGCCAGAGTCCACCTCGAATTGAATGGTGCTAAGCATGAAGTTATAGCTGGGGTAAGGAAGTTATTGCCAAAGGATCTTTTGATTGGGGAAAATGTTAAAGCCTTGTTCAGTCCAGGTGGCCAGTCACAGGACAGTAATGATCTTAAACCTGTGTCTATTGTGGACAATGATTTGCCTGGGGAGGGTTGCTCCAAAGGTTTGTCTGCACAAGAAAGCAGTGTGGCTGTGAATGGAGTTTCTGAATGTCTGTCTGATGTCTCAGGAGTGAATCTGGAATTAGATCAAGCACAGAAAGATCTTATTGGTCAGGAAAATGTTTCTCAGGAGCAGATTAAAGTAGATGGTCAGGTGGAAGCCCTAACTGAGGAAGGAGAGGGGAGATTTGTGATGGGTGATGACTTGGTGGCTAGTACAGCTTGTAAAAGTGAACCTGAAATGGGTAACTGTGATTTGCTGGAAGTAGCTCAGTGTAGTGAAAAAAGCAGCAGCTTATCTGTGGGGAGTGGCCATGTGCCCGGTGAGAAAAGTTTGGAGTAGCCTAGGGAGCCTGGTGAATTGGTGGCTGTGTCTAGTCAGCAGTGTGGGAAGACAAGGATAGTGGAAGATGAGTGTCACTATTCCTTACCTGTTTCCTGTGTGAAGAAATGTGACAGTGAAGGGAATGTGCCTATGTCTGTAGGGAGTATTGACTTGCCTATGGAGGAAGCTACCTCGGTCTCCAAGCAGTTGTCTGTGAACAGCCCTGGTGCTGGGACAAGGGAAATGAAATCCCAAGCTGTGTGTCTGGTGAAGGAGAAGGTGTCTGTGGCTCTTCTGTGTCTGTGGAGCAGACAGAAGGTGCCTTTCAGCCTGTGATGACTGAGAATAGTGCAATTGTCTCAGAGTTGGTTGTGGATACAGCTAAAGCCCAGAAAGGAAATGGTCCTAAGTTTGTGTCTGCTGGGGAGAATGGCCCTGTGACTAGGGTGCATCCAATTAGTGTCGTAGCAAAATCCCAGAGACCAGACAATTCTGTTGCTTGCAGTTTGCCAGTTGCTGATGTGTGGTTGGAAAAGGGTGCAGCAACTCTGTCTGATCAGGGTGATACCCTAGCCGGGGCACAAGGAGAGCATGAAGGTGATTTAATTGTGTTACCTACTGACAGTTTGACAACTTGTAGCAAGAAGGAAAAGATTTCTGAACTTGTTCATGGCCAGGGAAAGGAGAATGCTTCTAACCTGTTATCTAGAAAGTCTATGACTTTGCCTAAAAGGTGATTGTGTAGAGATCTGCCTGATGGGTCAGAGGTGGATCTGAATGTAAGTGAAACCCAGAAACAGCCTGTGGTTGCTCAGGAAAGTGTTCCTTTAGAGGAAGCCCTAGGTGAAAAGGGTAAGGGCAGAATTTCTGAGAGGGGTGAAAGGGAAAGGAATCCTCATGATAATCTGTGCAAGCAGTTTACTGCAAGTGAAGGGTGTGAAAGTGATTTAATCAACAAAATTTCAGCTCCTAACAGCCAGAAATTTTAGGTTGTAAATGGATCCACTGACTTTCCTTTTGAAATATCCAGTGTGGGTAGCTTAGAGAAGGTCTCAGATGGAGTAGAAGCTGTTAAGAAAGTTGAGCAGCCCTATAACCAAGTGGCTGTGTGTGGCCAGCTTGTTAGGAAGACAATGGTGTTGGAACAGGAATGTCTCCATGCTGATTGTGGGAGTGAGCAGTCTGTGCTTCAGGGTCTGAGGACAGATTCTATTGCTGGTGTTTCAGAGCATTAATGAAATGTGTTAGGTCTCTTTATTCACAGGTGAAAGAGGCACTACCTAAGGCTCCTGAGCAGCCCTGCCATTCATTGGAACCAGGGGTCCATCAACAAAAGACGGTTCTAACCCCATGCTGGAAAGGCCCTTATCAAGTTTTGCTGACTATCAACACCGCCGTGAAGTGTCAAGGCCTGACTGCCTGGACCCACGTGTCTCACTGAAAAAAGGCCCCACCGCCTCAAGATAATGCAGCTCCGACTACTGATCAACCTCTCTCTCTCTTTCTGATACCTCTTTCCCTCCTGGACAATGGAAAACAAAGTCGAGGTGAAGTGCTAGTAACCTCTCCCTTGTCCACAGAACCATCATCTAGCCAGCATCTGTTAAAGATACCAAACCACTACAGGGTGACATGCTAGTAACCTCTCTCTTGCATGATCCTGCATCACAACTATACCGGGAAAGAAGGAACACTCACTCTGCCAAAACTGCCAAGATCCATGGATTCCTGACTACAAAAGACATTAAGAATCGGCCCTGGTGGAGGAGACGGAGTATTGTAAATTGGCAGGGAGGAATTTGGAGGGACTGTGATTGGGAGTGTGCGGTTGAGTGGTGGACTGGTCTTGTTATACCAATATAATAAAAACCAGCAGGATCTTATTAAGAGTGATAAGGCAAAGATGCCACATTTATTGTAAATATAATAATAAAGCAAAAGATAAAAGCAAACAACGTTGTTTAACTGCTTATTCCTCTCACTATTTATTCCTTACACACACACACACACACACACACACACACACACACACACACACACACACAATCATTCATTCAGGTTCTGTATAGGTCTTATAGTTACCAGCCTAGAAGTTGCTCATGCCAAGTTACTGGCCAGGTATCTTGGTCATGAGGATGGAGCCGAGTCTGTGTCAGATGCACCTGATGCTCCTGGAGGCTGGCAGCAGAACCAGAGACTCAAAGTCCTCAGTTTTTAGAGTCCATCTTTGTAGGAATTAATTCCTTTGTTAGTCTATGGGAAATGTTTCATCCTGCTGTTGTTGGCTCAATTAGCAGATGGCACATTCCTGGTGGCTCCACATTGTCTAAAGTGGCACATTCCTTCCAGCTGTTTGGGGTGGATCCCAGTTTACCCTCCGGGGGTAGTCTGCTGATCCACTTGACACATTCTTGATGGAACCTTTCCAGGCTGGCACCTCCCTAACCATGCACGTACATCAAACATTCATCCACATACATTCCATATTTTAACCATATTTTAATTTACTGTCTCCACCACTTTTGGGGTGTGTGTTAACTCCTCTGAGATTCCCGGCCCTGTAATCACAGAGGGTGGGAGTCTGTTTGTTAACATTGTATCAATTACAGCTAAAGGCTAGCATAGTGTTTACGTCGAGGACAAAGTCAATTAACTTGTTTGTAAGTTATACATAGTAATAGAGTGTCTTTCACAGGACCGATACAATCAGTGTTTTCTGCATACAGGAGCCCACAAGCCCCAACAGAAGAACTAAAAGACCTCTGCACTTGGTGAAACTGGGGGGTCATTGTCACTTGGGGGAATCACTGTTAGTACCTTCTTTAACATCCCTACAGGCTAGGCTTTGCACTTATGGACAAGTACCATCAGGCTGTACTGCCCTGCCTAATTGGCTTCCAAATGATGAATACCAAAAGTGCCTTGTTGCAACGGACACTGCCCCCACCAGCTCCTCCACAACCACTACCACCCCTTTAACTTACCCAAATTTCAACAATCCTATATATTCAGATGGGACTCAATGGCCAAGGCCTTCACACCTTAATGATTTATTTAAATATTGTTTGGAAAACATATTTTTTAAGTTTCAGAGTGTCTCATACAAGTGAAAGACTGAGTGGAAAACAGATGGGTCAATAGAGATTGAAGTGTATGAGATCACTACAAACAAGCTTCAAGAATTCGTCATTGAGATGAGTGGGTTTCATAACAATGTTGACATGATGGCCGTTCCCAGAGCCTGCAATATATTGGAAGGAAGGGGTCCTCACTGTTATTTGGTTAGCAGAGCAAAGGGCATGGGTCTTTTCAAGAAGGAAAAGAGATTTGAGTGAATGCCTGTGGGATGGTGCCAATAGTGCAGCAGCAATTTGGATTCTTTACAAGGGCCAACAGGATGAGGAAAAACTAGGGCAGCTGGAGAAAGTCATGGGACTTATTACTGGAGTACAGCTAGCCCACATACAGGCTGGAATCAGTGAATTGCATGTTATCTCCACCCTCAGCTCCATAACCAGGAATTGCTAACAAGGATGGTACTTAACATCATTGAAGCAGAGAAGATATTGCAGTGAGATTTGGCCCGCTAAGAGATTCAGGATTTCCTGAATGACCAGCTGATGGCCATTCGGAGTGATCTTGAGCATCAGACTTGGCCCACTGCCCTTACAAATGCCTCGGGGATGCCATCTGAATTGTGGCCTTGGAGACATACTTGGAAGGTTTCACGGTAGAAATGCAGACACTTGCAGTGCTGCTTCAAAGCATACGGGCTGGTTGGAGGGGTCTGGGCTCCCACATACCGAATCCTGCCGGGTCTGTGGGGAGGATGTATGTGAGATTGGGTAATTCACTGCGATGTCTGGGAAAATAAACCACCTGGAGATCCTAGCTGATTTATACTCGGTGCTCCTGGAATAACACCTGATATTTGGATAGGGATAAGAAGCCAATGGACACTCTGGCCTCTAGAACCCCCACAGCTTCAATGTGTACAAAAATTGAAAAAAGGAGAGGTTGTCATGGTTCATGACGTTTGTTGCGAAGATATGGGACTATGAACTACCCCGGCAGGGCACCCGACCTTTCAGGCTAATGATAGATAGAACTCTAATACATTAGTAAAACACTATTTCCATTTACAGGACTATGTTGACTTTTGCCGAACAATTTATGTTCATCTATGTGTCTGACAATTATATTCTTTACTATTGTTTCAAATAATTTGCCTGGTACTGATGTTAAACTTACCCATCTGTAATTGCTTGGATCACCTCTAGAGCCTTTTTTAAATACTGGTGTCACATTAGCTATCTTCCAGTCACTGGGTACAGAAGCTTATTTAAAGGGTAGGTTACAAACCTTAGTTGGTAACTCCGCAAGTGGCCTGTCCCAGAATGTTTGTTTAAATCACTTGGTGGTGGCGGCTCCCTACATCACAAAGGAAGGAGAACTCCTGGCAACATGGAGAACATCCTAGAGCCTCTGTTGTTCAATGCTGAAAGATGGTTGGCTTCATTCTTAGCGCTGAGGAGGATCCTCATGGGCAGGAGGATCCCCAGCCGACCTTGCTACAATCGCTGACCAAGCTGAAAAGTTTGTCACAGAAGTTGCTGGCCCGCCGGTAGACCAAGATGTCCTCCCTCTCAGTTACCCTCCATTCCTCCAAAACAGACCTTGCGGCTGAGAAGAGGAGATGGAAGTCTCCCCAATGCTGTAGAAGGAATTTCACCTTACCCATGAAATCGCAGGTGTCCACCAGAAACGGTCATGCTCATCCAGCAGCACAGTGGGGGATGGTGTCGTGGACTTATGATGATTTTCTGGCTGGGCCCCTGTTGTGACCCTGCGACCCATGGAGATGGGCAAAGAGAGAGCAGACCACTGGTTTGGCAACTGTAGCGGTGGTGCCGCAGAAAGGGAAAGGGAGCTGGAGGGAAGAGAGCAGCCCCTATAGGGACAGGGAGGGGACACAAAAAAACCCATCCCCCTGAGGTTCATCCAAAGACAGGGAAAAAGGAAGCAACCCCTGGAAGGCAGCAGTATGGAAGATGGAGAGGACAAAAATGAGCAGGATTGCTCTCCACATTCCCCCCAACAGCTCCTGCCTCCGCTCTGTGGCTGTGGCTAGGGCTTGGGGCAGCCTGAACTGAGAGGCTCTTCTGCTGCTGCAGCCAGGGCCCTTCCCTTCCCCCGGTGACTTCTACTATGGCTGGAGGCTTGAACTCCTGCCAGATGAAGCTGAAGCAGATTCGGCTTGGGGCTTCTGCCTCCTTCTGTGGAGCTGCTCCACATGAATCACGTGCTGATTGCCATGTTCTGTTCATTCCCTCTGGAGCACCTGGCACTGGGCACTGTCCGAAGACAGGCTACTGGGCTACACGGACCATTGGTTTTACCCAGTATGGCCATTCTGATCTTCTTCTTTAGACCTCAGGTGTATATGCCTCCTGCTGTAACAAATTATTCCCCACTCCCTTCCCAGAGCTGCGGCAGATCACAGGAGTCTCTCTCTGCACAGAGTTAGTAACAAAGTAAGAATAAATATTAAAATGTTAACACTAAACAATGCCCCTTAAATGACTTGCCATAAGTTATGAAAACACATTGGTTTTAGAGATTACTGGGTCGCAGCTGAGAAGGGGGGGAGGAAGACATGAGCAAGTGACAGGGGCAGGAGCTTGGGGAGAAGACACACGGTCGAGGCTTGACAAAAGAGATGGGGCATAATTGTAATTCCAGGGATCCAGCTACGAGCAATTAGAAAGGTGGCAACCCTGTGTAGTGTGCATAGACTGACTTCCCAGTTCATCACATTGACACAGCACAGTAAGGACAGGAAAGGGTTTAATGTCTCTCTGTCTGTCCAGGAAATGATTCAGGGAGGAGCCATCACATCATGGCTTAATTTATGAGCCAGAGCACAAGGAGAAAACATTTAGGTCCCCTTATGAGTAAAGAGGTGGAGCAGCCTGTCCCGGATCTGCTTGGTCCTCACCCCATAAATGATGGGGTGTATCATGGGGGGCACCAGCTGGTACACACTGGTAATAAGAATGAGGAAATGTAGCGGCACATTGTGGCCAAACCGCTGAATGAGAGAGGAGACTAAATCTGGAATGTACAAAGCTGAGATGGCAGAAAGATGAGAGATGCAGGTCCCAAAAGTTTTGAGCCGGGCATCCTTTGTGGGGAGGCGGAAGATGGCCCGAAGGATCAGAATATAGGACACGGCGATAAAAAACACATCCACTCCGATCACGGAGAAAAGATCAAACAGCCCGTAGTAACTATTGACGCGGATGTCAGCGCAGGCCAGCTTCACCACGGCCATATGTCCACAATAGAAGTGGGGGATGATATTGGTTCTGCAATATGGGTACCGCCTCACCAGGAAGGGATAGGGTAATGAGAGTATCCCACTATGCAGCACCACAGCCAGGCCTATCTTGGCCACAGCAGAGTTTGTCAGGGTCGTTAAATATCTCAGAGGATTGCAGATTGCCATGTAGCGATCAAAAGCCATGGCCACGAGGATTCCAGACTCCATCGTTGAGAAGCAGTTAAGGAAGTACATCTGGGTGAGGCAGGCACTGAAACTGATCTCCCTGGAATTGAACCAGAAGATGCTCAGCATTTTGGGTATGGTGGATGTGGACATGACCAAGTCGGTGACAGACAGCATGCAGAGGAAATAGTACATGGGCCCGTGGAGGCTCGGATCCCTTTTAATGATGAATAGGATGGTGAAGTTCCCCAACACGGCTATGGTGTACATAGCGCAGAAAGGAATGGAGATCCAGATATGGGCTGCTTCTAGGCCAGGAATGCCAAGTAGGATGAAGTTTGAGGGGTTTCTGAAGTCAGTTCTGTTCGAATCTGACATGGCGTTGGGGAGAAAATGTCCAACTCTGAGGTATAAGGGTGTCTCCTGCATGTACCGTATGCTCCCCTGACTTCCTGTGTGTTCCCAGGATCTCGGGTGATGGTCGCAGTAGAAATGCCTGCATGGAGAGACAACGTTAATATGAGACACTGCATGCAGTAGTGGAGGCTGTTCTCATGTGAAAAGCAGATTGATCTCTCTTCACACACTGAAAAATTACATTTTCATTATTCAGAGAGAATAACTATGAGCAATGACCCTACTAAATCCAATTCCATATTTGTATTGTGCTCCCTGCATTAATAATTCCTACACTTTGTGGTGGGAGAACCTTAAGAGGCACCAGCAGGAAACACAAGGGTGGATACTGCTTATCTATCATTGTTCTTTAATGCAATGAGAGCCAGGATAGGGAGTCCATACTGAAGGGAGTTCCCCATTCAACCAGTTGCTCAAAATCAGAGAGGGGGAAAAAACAAACTTTTGAGATGACGTGCTGGGAGAAACATCCCAACTATAACATACTTCAGGGGAAAGACCTGGGCACCATTGATAGCAGCTCAAGAGAAACACCTGCTCATTCGCAGCAGTGAACAAAACAAAAGAATGTTCAAATCCCAAGATATGGGATGGAGCATAACATATTTGGGAATGTGTTCAGTTTTAGTCATCCACTGTCTATTAAGGATAGAAAAGTCTGGGACTCTTTATTTTTCTCAAAAGACAAAGATGAGGACATATTTAAAAATGAAACTGATTTGCATTCAAATGGACAGTTCCCAACCAGTACTATCGATAGACAATTTCCTAAAGATGATGTCAGCAAAACTGTTTGGGAGGAAAAATGTAGACAGAAAAATATGAATGAATATTGGTAATTCTTTGATAACATTTTATTAGATATCAGAAAACTCTCAATTCCATAGTCAGCAAAGTGAACAACTTAGGGTAAAAAATCAGTTCAGTGGTAAAGTGAAGGCAAGAATTAGATGGTGGGAAGCAATATGTAACAATGAGGAAAAAGGGAAAATAACTGGCCAGCAACAGAAATCAGAAGTTAGGAAAATTGATAAAGAACTTTAAGACATCAGGGAAAACTCCATGTTTGCAGGGCTATGGATCACAAAAAGGAGGTTATTGATTATATTAAGAACAAATGAAATCTCGGAAAAGATTTATGCCAATTCCTGTGTTATATATAAAGTATTAAAAATAAACAGAAAGAGTTTTTTTTTTAAAGAATTGACAAGCTTAAGAAACAATGGAGAAGCTAGTATGGGATTAGTTAGATATATAAGTAATACCAGTCACCAACAGCATTTAACTGAAAAAGATCTTGTCAAATAAACTTGATTTCATCCTATTATGAGAGTACACATTGGTTGATCAAGGGTACACATTTGGTGGATCAAGGGAACGACACTGATGCAACAAACCTTGATTTCTCAGAGACCTTTGATTTAATAGTGGAAAATATTGAGTTGGTGAGTTGGAGCAGGGGAAGGATTTTACCTCTGCACATGGGATTGGTGAAACAAACTGCATCCAGTTCTGGGGTCCACATTTGAAAAAAGATGTTGAAAACTTGGAGACGGTGCAAAGAAGACCCACAGAAATGATTGGAGGATAAGAGTAAATGCTGGATCATTAGACTTGAAGGTGTGTATCTCTTTAACTTATAAAAAAGATGATAAAGCAGAGACTTTAATTTGGAGAAAATCAGGGGTTATAATGGGCTCTGTAATCTACCAGACAAAGGCTGAGCAAGACCGAAAGACTGGAAGCTGAAGCCAGGCAAATTCCAGCTTGAAATTAGGGCTAAATATTTAGCAGTGAGGGTGATTAACCATTGTTTATTTCAGTTTTCACCAAGATGGTTGGTGGTGTTTGGACACCTGAAACAGAGAATGCCAGTGAAAATGGGGTAGATTCATCTACTAAAATAGAGAAAGAACAAGTTAAAAGTCACTGGGACAAATTAGATGTCTTCAAGTCACCAGGGCCTGACAAAATGCATCCTATAGTACTCTGAAGGATAGTAAAGTGGTAAGTGACAGTCAGCATGGATTCATCAAGAACAAATCATGTCAAACCAACCTGATAGCTTTCTTTGACAGGGTAACAAGCCCTGTGGATGTAGGGAAGCAGTAGCTGTGGTATATATAGATATTAGTACAGCTTTTGATACAGTCTTGCATAACCTTCTCATTAACAAATTAGGAAAATGCAGCCTAGCTGGAGCTACTGTAAGGTGTGTGCATAACTGGTTGAAAAAACGCTCCCAGAGAGTAGTTATCAGTGGTTCACAGTGATGCTGGAAGGATCTAAAAAGTGGGGTCCCGCAGGGACCAATTCTGGGTCCAGTTCTTTTCAATGTCTTCATCAACGATTTAGATCATGTCATAGAGTGTAAACTTGTTAATTTTGTAGATGATACTAAGTTGAGAGGGGTTGCAAGTCTTTAGAGAATCAGATAAACATTCAAACGGATCAGGAAAAACTGGAGAAAAGGATGATTAAGAGTCTTGAAAATACGACCTATGAGGGAAGACTGGAAGATCTAGGTTTGTTTAGTCTGAATAAGAGAAGACTGAGGGGGGAAAGGATAACCGTTTTCAAATACCTAGTATCAGAGGGGTAGCCGTGTTAGTCTGTATCTGTAAAAGCAGCAAAGAATCCTGTGGCACCTTATAGACTAACAGACGTTTTGCAGCATGAGCTTTCGTAGGTGAATACGAAGAAGTGGGTATTCACCCATGAAAGCTCATTCTGCAAAATGTCTGTTAGTCTATAAGGTGCCACAGGATTCTTTGCTGCTTTCAAATACCTAAAAGGTTGTTACAAGGAGGGAGAAAAAGTGTTCTCCTTAAATTGCAGAAACGGTGGTTTAGGTTTGACATTATGAAAAATGTTTCAAAAAAGGCAAAAACTATGATTTCTTATATTGGCAGAAGTATAACATGCAAGTCATGGTACATGATAGTATTCCTCTACTAGGTGTGAGATAGGGGTCAATTGAAGAAATGTGTCAAATTTTGCTCACCGAGGTATAGAAAGGATGTAGAGAATCTGGAAAGGATCCATAGACAAGTAACAAATGTTTTGCAAGGGATGGAATGCAAACTGTATGGGCAAACCTAAGAAACCAGGATGTTTACTTGGAAAAGAGGAGATTACTTGGGGACATGATAGTAGTCTTTAAACACTTGAAAGGCTGCCATAAAAAGGTGGAGAAAAGTTATTCTGTCTTAGCACAGAGTGGCAGGACAAGAGGCAATGGGTTAAAATTCCAGCCTAGGAGATTTAAATTAAATTTCAGGAAAATCTTCCTAACTTTAACTACAGGAGGCCAATGGAACAGACTTCCAGGGAAGTCATGGAAGCGCCTTCTGCAGAGGTTTTACAAAGTTGTGTGAATGGCCATCAGTCTTAGATGACTAAGACAAAACAAATCCTGCATCTTGTCAGGGGGATAGACTAGCTATACTTTGCATTACGTTATAACTCTATGACTCCATCATTCTATGATGTAAAATCCTAGTGTAGACCCGACCTTAGTCACACACACCTCTTTGGGCTCAATTCAGATGTAACTGAGTGAAATTTAATGGGCCTGTGTTTTACAGAAGGTTAGAGTGGATGATCAAATGGTCCCTCCTGAGCTTATACCCTGTGGATCTATTGATAAAGAAAGTAGATCCTGCATTTATATTTAATGTTTCTCATAACATGAACAAGGAAATAATTAGTTAAAATTGAAAGTCTGAAGATATAACATTCAGAAAAGGTAATTGCTACCATAATTCCTATTTGGCCTGTAGAACTCCTTCTTACCAACATTACTGGAGTGAAGAGCATAGAAGATTGGGATTCACAAATAGATTGATCATTGTATGTGCTGCTAGTGTCATCACCTCAGGTATAAAGTTCAGCAGACTTCTCTAATGAAGCTGGGAGAAATATGGGGCCTAAGGAAAGCACGGGCCATTGTCTCAGTATTTGGCCTTGTACTGCACATCTACTAACACCTTTCATCCTGAAGGATTCACTGTGCCACTAAAATGCACCACCGTGGGGCTGGAGTCCATCAGGCAGGATGAGCAGGGGTGCCCAGAAATCAGTGACATTTTGGCCAGTGATTCTTTATCAAACTCATCAGTTATGGCAAGGGCCCTGGGATGTGTCATGGTTGTGCAGAGCGGAAAGGACAACAGACTTACTCTCTATCCCTCCACACCCATGTTTCACAGGGTTTGCCGATGAGGTGAGCTTCTCAGCAAGAGATGGTACCTGTGAATTCTGAGAACGAAGTGTCCTCCTTAGGAATCCCACTCAGGTATCCATGACCCACACCACTCTGAACCCAGCATCTGCAGCAGCATCCCACGCCGAGAGCCGACAAATGGTGTGCACAGTTTCTAATATAGCTCTGTGTAATCCCAGTGGGGTTCTCTCAGCCTCTAGAGGAGAAGGCAGGATCTGAGTGTAAACAGGCTGTAGACAAGCAACTCTCTACTTCCATGCTAATTATCCAGCTTTAGGAGTAAACAGCAATTAAGGAACCTTCCCAAAGGGAGATGAAAACTCGTGGGTTTTGCGCTGAGTCATAGAGGAATTGGCTGCTCTGTACGTTTGTGTGTCTGTACTTAAAAATTATAGTTGATGAGAAAGAAAATTAGGGATAATGCCTAATTCTCAGGATAGATGGGTAGATAGTAGACAGAGAGATCCGAAGTAAGTTGACTAAGAGGAGACACAAGCACTTAGAGCAAACACATGGAGCTGTCGCTAAGGGATCAGAGATCAGTACTTCTCATCAGTAACTATCCTTATACTGTGTAGCGGCTTTCATTGATGTATCTTCAAAACACCTAGCAAAGAAAAGTCACTATGAACCATCCCCATTTCACTGATCTGTAAACTGAGGCACGGGGAGACATGACTTTTCCAAAGTCATACGGACACTGACTGACAGAACCCAAGTGTCCTGACTTCCCTTCCATAACCAGAGTCTCTCTGTCAGTAAGTGACCACATGACAACAGTAAAATGGACTCCCAGTCTTACAGGGCCTGGTCACTGGGGCGGAGTGGGGGGAAGGAATTCCCTGGGGTGCAACCTGGAACTGGGGACCGCCGAGTCCTCTGGCAAACCAATCTGGACTCTCTCTCATACTGTGAGGCTGTGATAAGCTGCAATCCTCTGAGGTCTTGCACTTACACAGCTATACACAGACAGGGACACACTCAGCTGCAGGTACATGAAAGCTTTCGCTAGCCAGCCATGAAACTACAGTAGAGAGGCTCCAGCCAGTTCCCCCCAGCTCTCCAGCCTAGGACTCAAGAGCTGTTCCATCTTGCCCTAGCCAAAAGCCTGACCAGTGTCAGTTTATTTCCGAGTCTGCCTCTCCCTCAGTGTGGAGAGGACAATACATCAGCCTGAGCAGATTTCCCTTCTACGTTTCAAACAACATCCTGTAGTAAGGAAAATAATATCAAACAGATTCATTAATTACAGAAAGATCGATTGTTTACGTGATTATAAGTAATAGCGTAAAGAACAAAGTTGAAATCTGGGAAATAAACAACATCACAAACTAAGTTCTCAACACTAGAGAGGCTTTGAATCAAGCAGTGTGTCACCCTGATGGTACAAACAATCCACCAATCTTCCATGCACAGGCTAGAAATCCCTTCAGCCTGGGACCACAGCCCCAGTTCAGTCCCAGGTTCTAAGGTCTTTTGTGTTGGGTTGTTTGGGGAGTGAGGCCAAGTGATGACGTCCCTTCCACATGTTATAGCTTCTGCCGGGTAGAGGGAGCTTCATTATTCCAAGCAAAAGTCCCCAGCACAGTTAGTGGAAAAGTACAGACACAAGATGGAGTCCGGAGTCACAGAAGCTGGTCACATGCCCTCCATGCTTTCAGAACTTTAGGTACAAAAATTGTACATGTATACAAATACATCACATATTTTTTATACTTTATAAAAAATCACATCATATTCATATCATCAAGGTAAATATGGGGTTTCCAGGGTGTTGTTTTGTGACACTTTTCTCCCCTTTGTTCACTGGAGGAGTGTTAGTCAGTGGCTGATGCAGAAGCAGTGTGCTCAAGGCTCTCTTTACTTTTTGACCATACAAGTCCCAAACATTGTCGTGTTATCCACAGGTGTTCTTCCAAACGTGTACGTACCTGTCAACACTTTGTAGATGAGCCTAGTGATATCAGAAGTTGTCTAGGGTACTTTCTCTGTAGCGTTGTTAACCATTGTGTTTTTCCAACTAGTTGTAACTCAATACATGGATTCATCAACGCCATGAGGTGTTGTGCCTCAGTTTCCCCCTCCAGACAGCAGACCAGGTATATTTCATTTCCCTCATGTGACAAGCTTTGAGCCTGTGAACAGGTGTTCTCTGGGAAGCAATAGTCATGTATGGCGTCTTGTTCATTACTTCTTGTATGTTCAAAATCTTTCCCCCAAAATCATTCCTGCTTCACCTTTTCATAGGTTTACCATCAGTGCTAAACTTTTTTGTCATAAGATTTACCGTTAACAACTAAGTTTCCATCATGATACCAATAAGAGCAAATCTTTTATTATGGCTAGGCGTTCCCAGGTATATTTACTACACCACAGTGCAGTTTGTTGAAATTACATTTTGGCTTTCAGCTACTTCCTGAACCTTAACATCTGGTTAGTTACTGGATTTCCTTACCCCTCAGTGTCCCCTTCAGTGGGGATCTCAGTTCAAGGTCATCTTTAAGTACTTGGTATTCAAGGGTCTGATCATTTCACGATGTAAGAGCACTTTGCATGTTGTCCAGCCCTCACTGAACCTACCTTCCAACCCAGGGTTATGCCCATGGAAAAAGTCCACCCCCCCACTGGGGTTTCCCTGTGATCCCCACTCCAAACACTTTAACTAGAGGGTTGTGATGGTGATCTGTGCTCTCTGGGCAAAGCGTTGTGCCTTCTACCAGCAGCCCTTTCAGGCCCCTTCCTGTGTCTTCCCAGCCCAGAGAAGTTCCTGCTGCCCTCTGTCAAGAGGGTCATTAGCATTTTCACAGACAACAATTTATTCAGTCAGATCTACATCCTCTCTTAAAGCTGCGGGGAGAGGTAGATATGCTGGGGGGTAGAGATATGGTCCAGAGTGACCTAGAGAAATTGGAGGACTGGGCCAGAAGAAATCTGAGGAGGTTCAACAAGGACAAGTACAGAGTCCGGAAATGAGGATGGAAGTTTCCCATGCACCTCTACAAGCTGGGGACTGAGTGACTAAACAGTATTTCTGCAGAAAAGGACCTGGAGATTACAGTGGATGAGAAGCTGGATAGGAGTCAGCAGTGTGCCCTTGTTACGGAGAAGGTTACCGCCATACTGGGCTGCATTAGTTGGAGCATTGCCAGCAGATCGAGGGAGGTGATAATTCCCCTCTACCACTACAGAAAGGAGTGAACAAATAGGAAAGAGTCCAGCAAACGGCAACAAAAATGAAGCCACATCTGGAGTACTGTGTCCAGTTTTCAGCCTCCACACTACGGAAAAGATGTGAATAAAAAGGAGAGAGTCCAGAGGAGGGCAACTAAAATGGTTAGGGGGCTGGGGGCACATGACTTATGAGGAGAGGCTGACAGAAGATGGCTTGTTTAGTCTGCAGTAGAAAAGAGTGAGTGGAGATTTGATAGCAGCCTTCAACTATCTGTGTGTGGGGGGGGGTGTTCTAAAGAGGATGGAGCTCGACTGTTCTCAGTGGTGGCAGATGACAGAACAAGGAGCAATGGTCTCAAGTTGCAGTGGGGGAGGACTAGGTTGGATATTAGGAAACACTATTTCACTAGGAGGGTGGTGAAGCACTGGAATGGGTTCCCTAGAGAGGTGGTGGAATCACCATTCTTGGATGTTTTGAAGGCCTGTATTGACAAAGCCCTGGCTGGGATGATTTAGTTGGTGTTGGTCCTGCTATGACCATTGGGTTGAACTAGATACCTCCTGATGTCACTTTGAACCCTAATTTTCTGTAATTCTATGATTCTAAAGAGACAGTTCATTTTCACAAGCACACCATAGAGCTGGATTGGGGTACCCTCTGTCACCCCTCTCTCTATCCCCGAGAGGTCAATTATGTGACTGATCCCCTCCAGGAGGCCAGTGACAAAATCCCCTCTCAAAACTTGAATCACAGGCTGAGTGCCTGGATGCACAGATGCTGAATCAGCCATTCTGTCCTGGGCATCCTCTCCCAAGTGACCAGTGAGGAGACATTCCTGTACTGCCACTATTCCTTTCCCAGATTCCCTCTCTGTCCCCTCCCCAAAACACACACCCCTTGGCTCTCTAGGGTGGGACCTGTCCCCTGTTCAGTTGTGAAGGGCTCACAGCTAACAGACTGGACAGCTGTCTCACTGAGAGGCGCTACTCTCCCCTCCCTTCCCTAGGTGCTGTTGCCTCCTGCTGCAGTGTTAAAGGAAGTCTCACCCACCTCCCCAGCGATTTCTAGGAGTCCATCACCTTTCTCTGTTCTCCCTTCTGGGACACATCTTCCCATGCTTCCTAGCAATGGGATCTCCCTCGTATAGCTGTAATCTGGACATTTTCTCCCTGACAGGTAATACACACTTCTCCCTCCCCGAGGAGACTCTGCCTTCAGCTGCAGTGCAGTAGCTGGTCTCAACCACCCCAGCTCTTGGGACCCTGCAGCTTCCCCCTGCTGCAGAGGAGTCAAGGAGACTCAGTCTCAGTCCTTCAGCAGCTCCTGGGACTTTCCCTCGTTCCCGCTGAGGTTCCAGCAGAACGATCCTTGTTGTAGGGAGACACTTTCCCATCCCCTCCCCTGAGCCTGCCAGACCCTCACTCCTCCCCATCCCCAGAGCCTCCTGCACGGCATGAACCAGCTGGGAGCAGAGATGGGGATGATGGGAGAGCGGCTGATGTAATACTGTGTCTCTTTAGCAATGTACATTGGAAAATTCTGGCTCCTTCTCAGGCTCAGGTTGGCCATGCCTGTACTACCCACTCTGATAATGCAGCTTCCCAACACACATTTTTATGTGCACTTGAGCCAAAGGCACAAGGATCTTTTGACCTCCTCTACTAGAAGCTCTGCCATCTGTCCTGGCAATATGTCACCTGACTCCATTGCGTCCCAGCCTTAATAGTGGTGTAGAATTCCACCACTGGGTCAGCTGGGAATCCAGACGAAACCTGCTGACTGGGTCTCTGGCCACAGGATTTGCTGCTCCAGGCTACATGTAACTCTCCCGTCGGTTGGCACCTGGATCCGTAAGGGTTCCTCTGGTTCATCTGAGTAGAAGGCCAGAGGCAGTCCAGTGGCAGCCAGTAAGCAAACCGCAAGGGGTACTTTTCAATGGTCCTGCAAGCACTGGTGGATCACAAGGGACATTTTACCAACATCAGTGTGGGATGGCCGGGAAAGGTGCATGACACTCACATCTTCAGGAACTCTGATCTGTTTTAACAGCTGCCGGAAGGAACTAACTTCCCAGACCAGAAAATAAATGTTGCGATGTTGAAATGCCTTTAGTTATCCTTGGGAACCCAGCCTACCCCTGAATGCCCTGGCTCATGAAGCCATACACAGGCAGCCTGGACAGTTGCAAGGAGCAGTTCAATTATAGGCTGAGCAAGTGCAGAATGATGGCAGAATGTGCCTTTGGACATTTAAAATCTCGCTGGTGTAGTTTACTGACTAGGTTATACATCAGCAAAACCAATATTCCCATTGTTATTGCTGCTTGCTGTATGCTCCACAATATCTGTGAGAGTAAGGGGGAGACGTTTATGGCTGGTTGGGAGGTTGAGTAAATTGCCTGGTGGCTGATTATGCACAGCCAGACACCAGGGTGATTAGAACAGTACAGCAGAGCATGCTGCGCATCAGAGAAGCTTTGAAAACCAGTTTCATGACTGGCCAGGCTACAGTGTGACAGTTCTCTTTGTTTCTCCTTGATGGAGGTTAAAGATAATCTAGGCATGGCCCAATATCTAAACAAATACTTTGCTTCAGTCTTTAATGAAGCTAATGAGGAGCTTAGGGATAATGGTAGGATGACAAATGGGAATGAGGATATGGAGGTAGATATCACCACATCCGAGGTAGAAGCCAAACTCAAACAGCTTAACGGGACGAAATCAGAGGGCCCAGATAATCTTCATCCAGGAATATTAAAGGAACTGGCACATGAAATTGCAAGCCCATTAGCAAGAATTTTTAATGAATCAGTAAACTCAGGGGTTGTACCGTACGACTGGAGAATTGCTAACATAGTTCCTATTTTTAAGAAAGGGAAAAAAGAGTAATCCGAGTAACTATAGGCCTGTTAGTTTGACATCTGTAGTATATAAGGTCTTGGAAAAAAAAATTGAAGGAGAAAGTAGTTAAGGACATTGAGGTCAATGGTAATTGGGACAAAATACAACATGGTTTTACAAAAGGTAGGTCATGCCAAACCAACCTGATCTCCTTCTTTGAGAAGGTAACAGATTTTTTAGACCAAGGAAACACAGTGGATCTAATTTACCTTGATTTCAGTAAGGCATTTGAAATGGTTCCACATGGGGAATTATTAGCTAAATTGGAAAAGATGGGGATCAATATGAAAATTGAAAGGTGGATAAGGAACTGGTTAAAGGGGAGACTACAACGGGTCATACTGAAAGGTGAACTGTCAGGCTGGAGGGAGGTTACTAGTGAAGTTCCTCAAGGATCAGTTTTGGGACCAATCTTATTTAATCTTTTTATTACTGACCTTGGCACAAAAAGCAGGAATGTGCTAATAAAGTTTGCAGATGACACAAAGCTGAGAGGTATTGCTAACACAGAGAAGGACCGGGATATCCTACAGGAAGATCTGGATGATCTTGTAAACTGGAGTAATAGTAATAGGATGAAATTGAATAGTGAAAAGTGCAAGGTCATGCATTTAGGGATTAATAATAAGAATTTTAGTTATAAATTGGGGACACATCAGTTGGGAGTAACGGAGGAGGAGAAGGACCTGAGTATTGGTTGATCACAGGATGACTATGAGCCGCCAATGTGATAATGCCGTTAAAAAAGCTAATGCGGTTTTAGGATGTATCAGGCGATGTATTTCCAGCAAAGATAAGGAGGTGTTAGTACCATTATACAAGGCACTGGTGAGACCTCATCTGGAATATTGTGTACAGCTCTGGTCTCCCATGTTTAAGAAGGATAGATTCAAACTGGAACAGGTACAGAGACGGGCTACTAGGATGAGCCGAGGAATGGAAAACCTGTCTTATGAAAGGAGACTCAAAGAGCTTGGCTTGTTTAGCCTAACCAAAAGAAGTTTGAGGGGGGATATGATTGCTCTTTATAAATATATCAGAGGGATAAATACTAGGGAGGGAGAGGAATTATTTAAGCTTAGTACCAATGTGGACACAAGAACAAATGGATATAAACTGGACACTAGGAAGTTTAGACTTGAAATCAGACGAAGGTTTCTAACCATTAGAGGAGTGAAGGTCTGGAACAGCCTTCCAAGGGGAGTAGTGGGGGAAAAAGACATATCTGACTTCAAGACTAAGCTTGATAAGTTTATGGAGGGGATGGTATGATGGTATAGACTAATTTTGGCAATTAATTTGGCAATTGATCTTTGATTATCAAAGGTAAGTATGCCCAGTGGTCTGTGATGGGATGTTAGATGGGGTGGGATTGGGAAGGAATTTTCCTCCAGGGCAGATTGGCAGAGGCCCTGGAGGTTTCTCAAAACGCCTTCCTCTGCAGCGTGGGGCAGGGGTCACTTGCTGGAGGATTCTCTGCAGCTTGAGGTCTTCAACCCACAATTTGAGGACTTCAATAACTCAGACATAGGTTAGGGGTTTGTTACAGGAGTGGGTGGGTGAGATTCTGTGGCCTGCATTGTGCAGGAGGTCAGACTAGATGATCATAATGGTTCCTTCTGACCTTAAATCTATGAGTCTATGAAAACCCGCCCTCTTGGTTGACTGTAATTCTGTGTAAGCCAGCTGACCTCCCCCCTTCGATCACCAATTTCAGAGGCAATAAAGTCATTGTTGTTTCCAAATTATGCATTCTTTATTAATTCATCACACAAATAGCGGGAAAACTCACAAGGTAGCCCGGGAGTGGTAGGTGAGCCGGGAAGCACTGAGTGTGGTGGTGGATGAGGGGAGGAGGGAAGGACAAGGCCACACTACAGTTCAAAATGTATTGAATGCCAGCCTTCTGTTGCTTGGGCAGTCCTCTGAGGTGCAGTGGCTGGGTGCCCATAGACTCTGCCCCCCCCTGCGTTTTTGGGCCTCTGGGTGAGGAGGATATGGAACCTGGGGAGGAGGTCAGGAGGGGACTCGGCCATTGTTTGCCTCCCCGTGTTCTGCTGAGCTCTTTCAGTGTGGGAGGACTGCATGAGCTCTGAGAACATCTTGTTGCAAGTGCGTTTTTTTGCCTTCTAATCTGCAGTAGCCTCTGGGATGGAGATGATAGAGGGAGCGTAGAAACATTTACAGCTGCGGGATGAAAGAAAGGGAGAGTAGTATTTAAAAAGATACATTTTAGAGAACAAAGGGAAGACTATTTCACACTGAATCAAGTGATTCACGTTACATAGCACATTGATTTTGCTACAAGTTCGCATTTTGACTCTTATATTGGGTGTCTGATGTTTTGGTGTGAGACGTCACATATGCTCGACTGGGCAACAGAATTCAGCTTGCCGGCAGCCATGGTAAGGGAAAGAGTTTCGGCTTCTTCAACCTTCATAACATTGAGGGACGAGGTGGATCCTCGTGAGCATGGAATCCCCATCCAGCCTTGCAACAATCACTGACCCACCTGAATGGCTTGTCACAGAAGTTGCCAGCCCACTGGTAGATCAGGATGTCCTGCCTCCCGGTTCCCTTCCACTCCTCCAAAACAGCCCTCGTGGCCCACAAGACGAGATGGAAGTCTCCCCAACACTGGAGAGGGACCTTCACCTTACGCTTGAAATCGCAGGTGTCCACCAGAAAATAGTGAAGCTCATCCCACAGAACAATGGGGGATAGTGTCATGGACCTATGATGATCCTCTGGGCAAAGAGGGAGAAGACCACCATTGCAGTGACTGTACTGGAGGCACTGCACAACACGTCTCTATCTCCAGAAAGGGAAAGGGAGATGGAAGGAAGAGATCAGCCCCTAAATGGTGAAGGAGAGGAGGGAAAAAACCCACCACATAAGGTTCATCTAAGCACAGGGGAAAGGAGGCAACCCCTGGATGGGAGCAGTACGGAAGGTGGAGGGGAAACAAATGAGTAGGGCTTCTCTCCCCCTCGCCCCCCACAGCTCCTGTCTCTGCTCTGTGGCTGCGGCAAGGTCTGGGGCAGCATGAACTGAGGGCTTCTTCTGCCGCTGCTGCCAGGGCAGCTTGAGCTCTGCCCCCTCCCCAGTGGTGCCTACTGGGGCTGAAGGCTTGAACTCCTGCCAGATGAATCTGAGACAGCCCAGACTCAGGGTTTCTGCCTCCTTCTGCTGAGCTGCTCCGCATGAATCACAGGCTGATTTCTATGTTCTGTTCATTCCCTCTGAAGCACCTGGCACGTGGACCATTGGTTTTACCGATTATGGCCATTCTGATCTTCTTATTTAGACCACAGATGTATCTGCCTCCTGCTGTTACCCACTATACCCCATCCCCCTCTCAGAGCTGAGATACATCCCGGGAGTCCTGATAGGGTCGCTCTCTATATACAGAGTTAGTGACAAGGGCAGGGCATTGGGGAGAAGACACACAGCAGGGATGAGGCTTGACAGAAGAGATGGGGCAAGACTGTAATTTCAGGCATTCAGCTAACAGCAATTAGAAAGGTCACAACCCTGTGTAGTGTATGTAATCTGACTCCCCAGTTCATCACATTGACACAGCACAGTGAGGACAGGGAAGGGTTTACCGTCTCTTTGTCTGTCCAGGAAGTGATTCAGGGAAGAGGTCTCAGCATTATATACAAGCCAGCTCTGCACGGAGCTCAATCTGAGAGCCAGAGCACAAGGAGAAAACATTTACGTCTCCTTATGAAAAAAAGAGCTGGAGCAGCCTGCCCCGGATCTGTTTGGTCCTCACCCCATAAATGATGGGGTGTAGCACAGGGGGCACCAGCAGGTACACACTGGCAAAGAGAACGAGGAAGTGCCGGGGCACATTGTGGCCAAACCGGTATGTGAGAGAGGAGAAGAAATCCGGGATGTACAAAGCTGAGATGGCACAAAGATGAGAGATGCAGGTTCCAAAAGTTTTGAGCCGGGCATCCTTTGTGGGGAGGCGGAAGATGGCCCGGAGGATCAGAGTATAGGACACGGCAATAAAAGCCACGTCCATTCCGATCACAGAGAGAAGATCAAACAGGCCATAGTAACTACTGATGCTGATGTCAGCGCAGGCCAGCGTCACCACAGCTATATGCCCACAACAAAAGTGGGGGATGATATTGGTTCTGCAATATGGCCACCGCCTCGCCAGGAAGGGCAAGGGTAATGTGATTATGCCACTACGCAGTACCACGGCCAGGCCTATCTTGGCCACAACAGAGTTTGTCAGGATGATGGAATGTCTCAGGGGATGGCAGATGGCCACATAGCGATCCAAAGCCATGGCCACAAAGATCCCAGACTCCATCCCTGAGAAGCAGTGAATGAAATACATCTGGGTGAGGCAGGCATTGAAACTGATCTCCCTGGAATTGAACCAGAAGATGCTCAGCATTTTGGGTACGGTGGATGTGGACATGACCAAGTCGGTGACAGACAGCATGCAGAGGAAATAGAACATGGGCCCGTGGAGGCTGGGCTCCCTCTTCACCATGAACAGGATGGTGAAGTTCCCCAACACAGCTATGGCATACATAGCACAGAAGGGGATGGAAATCCAGACATGGGCTGCCTCTAGGCCAGGAATGCCCAGCAGGATGAAGGTGGAGGGGTTTCTGAAGTCGGTTGTGTTCGAATCTGACATAGCGTAGAGGAGAACGTGTCCAATTCGGAGGCATAAGGGTGTCTTCTGCATGTAGCATATGACTTTCTGTGTGTTCCCAGGATCTCGGGTGATGGTCGCAGTAGAAATGCCTAAATGGAGAGACAACATTAATATGAGACACTGCATGCAGTAGTGGAGGCTGCTCTCATGGGAGAAGCAGATTGAGTGCTCTTCACACACTGAAAAATTACATTTTCATTATTCAGAGAGAATAACTATGAGCAATGACCCTACTAAATCCAATTACATAATTTTATTATGCTGCTTGCGTTAATAATTCGTACATTTTGTGGTGGGGGAACCCTAAGAGGCACCAGTAGAAAACACAAGTGTGGATAGTGGTTATCTATCATTGTTCCTTAATGCAATGAGAGCCAGGATAGGGAGTCCATACTGAGGGGAGTTCCCCATTCAACCAGTTGCTTGAAATCAGAGAGGGGGGAAAAACAACCTTTTAGGAAGACATGTCCTGGGAGAATCATCCCAACTAGAACATACCTGAGGGAGAAGATCTGGGCCCCATTGATAGCAGCTCATGATAAACACTCGCTCATTCACAGCAAAGGACAAAACAAAACAATGTTCAGATCCCTAAGATACGGGATGGAGAATAACATGTTTGCGATATGTGTTCAGTTTTGGTCACCCAATCTCTATTAAAGGTATAGCATATGTAAAAGGGATTTCCAAGAAAGGCTTTCAGAATGGGGGAGACTGACATATGCAAACAGCTGGAAGAGTCTGGGACTCTTTAGTTTGCACAAGAAACAAAGAAAAGAGCATATGATATTGGAGAGAAAAATAAAAAATGAAACTAATTTACATTCAAATGGACAGTTCCCAACCAATACTAACGATAGACACTTAGTGCTCCAAGAGGACTAATTCCCCAAATCTGAGGAAAATTATCAGCAAAACTGATTGGGAGGAAAACTGTAAACAGGAAAATATGAATGAAAATTGGTAATTCTTTGATAACAGTTTATTAGATAGCGGAAATCTTATGATTCCACAGTCAACAAAGTGAATAACTTTGAGTAAAAATCCAGATCAGTGGAAAGTGAAGGCAGCAAGGGAGAGGGGGGAAGCAATATATAACAAGGAGGAAAAAGGGAAAATTGATCGCCAAGAACAGAAATTGGAAGTTACAAAAATTCATAAGGGATGTTATGATATCAGGGAAACCTGCATGTTTGCAAGGCTATGAATCACAGCAAGGTGTTTATTAAGTATATTAAGAAGCAGAGAAATCCTGGAAAAGTTTTATGTCAATTCCTGTGTTAAATGTAAAGTAATAAAAATAAAGGGAAAGGTTTTTCTTATAATAGAATTAACTAGGTTATGAAACAACAGAACATTTGGTATAAGATTAGAAAAAAAATGTCACCAACAGGGTTAATGCAAAACAGGTCTTGTCAAATAAACTTGATTTCATCCTTTTATGAAAGTACACATTGGTTGATCAAGGGAAAAATACTGATACAATGAACCTTGATTTCTCAGAGGCATTTGATTTAGTAGGGGTAACTATTGAGTTGGTGAGCTGGAGCAGGGGAAGGATTTGACCTCTTCACATGGGATTGGTGAAACAAACTGAATACAATTCTGGGGTCCAGATTGGAAAAAAGATGTACTTGGAGAGAGTGCAAAAATGAGCCACAAAAATGATTTGACGATAGAGAAAAGGCTGGATCATTAGACTTTAATGTGTATATCTGTTCAACTTATCAAAAAGATGATCAAGAGGAGACTTTCATAGGAAGAAAATCACAGGTAGTAATGGGCTCTGTAATCTACCAGACAAAGGCTGAGTGAAAACGAAGGGCTGGAAGTGGAAGCCAGGCAAATTCCAGCTCAAAATTAGGGCCAAATATTTAGCACTGAGGTTGATTAACTATTGGGGTACACTGTGAAGGGAATTTCTGGATTCTCCAATTCCCCATGTTGGCAGATCTAGACTGCACAGTTTTTTTGGAAGATCTGCTTGAAGGTTGTTTACACTAAAAATGCTACAGCCGTGATGACATAGCAATTCAATATAGACAATACTTACACAGATGGAAGGGTTTCTCCCCTCAGCACAGGTAATCCCCAAGAGGTGGTAGCTAGGTCGATGGAAGAATTCATCTCCTGCTGTCTACACCAGGGCACAGATTATCCAACACGTTCTTGGAATGTTTTGGAGAGAATTTTTTGTTCCAGGAGCTGGGGAAAGGTACTAGGAGAGAGACTGTTCTAGACTTGATTTTGGGGAAAAACAATAGATGACAGCTGGCAGTTTTTCAGAGAGACATTAGTAAGGTCACAAGAGCAAACTATCCCCCTGAGTAGGAAAGAGAGGATGTATGACAAGAGATCACAATGCCTTAACCAGAAGATCTTGAATGATCAAAAAAAACAAAAAAAAGATCCAAGAAAAAGTGGAAACAAGGTCAAAATACAAAAGAGTAATATAAATAAATAATACATATTTATAGGGGCAAAATTAGAAAGGCCAAGGCACAAAATGAGATCAAACTAGATAGAGAAAGGATAGCAAGAAAATATTCTACAGATACATTAGAAGCAAGTGGAAGACCAAGGACAGGGTAGGTCCATTAATAAATGAAGGGGGAAAAACAAGAATAAATGTGGAAATGGTAGAGGTGATTAATGACTTCTTTGTTTCAGTTTTCACCAAGAAAGTTGTTGATGTTTAGATACCTAACATACAGAATGACAGTGAAAATGGGATAGGTTCTGAGTCTAAAATAGGGAAAGAACAAGTGAAAAGTTACTTGGACAAGTTAGGTGTCTTCAAGTCAGCAGGGCCTGATGAAATAAGAGTAACCCAGGCAATTAAAGACCAGTCAGCTTCACTTCTGTATCAGGTAAGTTAATGGAGCAAATAATTAAGGAATCAATTTGAAAATGTCTAGAAGATAATAAAGTGATAAGTGATAGTCAGCATGGATTCGTCAAAAACAAAACATGCAAAACCAAAATGATAACTTTCTTTGACAAGGTAACAAGGCCTGTGGATGGAGAGAAGCAGTAGATGTGGTATAGCAAGACGTTAGTACAGCTTTCGATATAGTCTTGCATGATCTTCTCATTAAGAAACTAGAGAAATAAAACCTAGATAGATCTACTATACGGTGGATGCATAACTGGTTGGAAAATGATCCCAGAGAGTAGTTATCAATGGTTCACAGTGATGCTGGAAGGGCATAACAAGTTGCGTTCTGCAGGGATCAGTTCTGGGTCTGTTTTTTTTTCCGTGTCTTCATCAACGACTTAGATCATAGCATGGAGAGTACACTTATTAAGATTGCAGATGATATCAAGTCTTTGGAGAATCGGAGAAACATGCAAAATGATCTGGAAAAACTGGAGGAAAGGATCATTAGGGGTCTTGAATACACAACCTATGAGGAAAGACTGAAAGAGCTGTGTTTGTTTAGTCTGAATAAGAGAAGACTGAGGGGGGATATGATAACAGTTTTCAAATACCTAAAAGGTTGTTACAAGGAGGGCCAAAAACTGCTCTTAACCTCTGAAGAGAAGACAAGAAGCAATAGACAACTGCAGTAAGGGTGGTTTAGGTTGGATATTAGGAAAAATGTTTCAAAAAAGGCAAATGCTATGTTAGGTTATATTATCTGAAGTATAACATGGAAGTCATGGTATACATTCCTCAACTCGGATGTGGATTTGGTCTCAGTTGGAGACTAAGACAAAACAAATCCTGCATCTTGTCAGGGCATAGACTGTACTTCGCATTCCCTTTTAACTTTATGGCTCTGTCATGCTATGATGTAAAATCCTAGTGTAGACCCGGACATAGTCACACACACATCTTTCGGCTAAATACACTGGTAACTGAGTGAAATTTAATGGGCCTGTGTTTTACAGGAGATCAGACTGGATAATCAAATGATCCCTTCTGACCTTAAACCCTGTGGATCTATTGATAAAAAAAAGTAGACCACACATTTATATTTAATGTGTCTCATAACATGAACAAGGGAACATTTAGTTAAACTGAAAGTCTGAACATAAAATTGAGAAAAGGCAATTCCTACCATAATTCCTATTTGGCCTGTAGAACTCCTTGCTACCAACATTATTGGAGCAAAGAGCATGGGAAGGTTGGGATTCACAAATGGATTGGGCAGCTTAGGTTGTGCTGGTAGCATCACCTGTAGTTAAGGCTGTCTGACACCTTCCATTAGAAGACCTTATTTTCAGTTGCTTACAAGTTTGCCAGATTTTAGGTTTTTGGACTGAAATTTCCCATGCGGGGTCTCTGCTTCGAGAAGAATTTTTGAAAGTTTCAGGCATAACAGTTCAGCCGATTTCTCAGGAGAAAATATGTGTTACCCATGTTGAAAAATTCTCAATATTGTTCTTTTGAGGAGCCCTAGCACCTCCAAGTTTTCCAGCAGATAAAAGTCAGGTAACAGCCCCTGTCCCTCTGCCCCATTAACAGACAGAGCCCTGAAATGCAAGAGGAGCATGTGACAGTGTCTGTGCATTAACACACAGTTGGCTCCTGATACCTGCGCTCAGTTCTTGCTTGAAAGGGAGTTTTGCCTCACTGGGGCCTGAGCAAAGTACGGGCCATCGTGTCAGAATTTGGCCTTGTACTGCACATCTATTAACCTCTTTCATCCTGAAGGATTCACTGTGCCACTGAAATGCACCACCTGGGGCTGGAGTCCATCAGGCAGGACGAGCCGGGGTGCACAGAAAAGAGTGAGATTTTGGCCAGTGATTCTTTAGCAAACCCATCACTTATGGCAAGAGCCCTGGGATGTGTCGTGGTTGTGCAGGTAGGCAGGGCCGTCCTTAGGATTTATGGTGCCCTAGGCTAGATTATTAAACTGGTGCCCCTGTGCCTGATCTGCTCTTAGCAACACAAATATAAGCATACAGTATTGGAAAACTTGCCACATTCACGTTATTAAAACCAGTTTAACTTAATTAAGCACACTGTAATGCTGATGCACTAGCACTAAAGAAGTAGCCCTATAGAAAAAATTCTGATTTGACAGAATGATGCAAATAAGATAATTTTTTTAATTTGTCAAAATGTTATTGGAAATTTATATGAAGAGTTATTGAAACAAAGATTTGTTTTTAATTAAAAGCAATCTTTCTGGCTTTTTTGGCTGCAAAATCAGTTTAATAAGCTGGGTTTCCAAACAGTGGGAAAATATAACCCTAGTTTTACTGCTAGGTAAAGCACAAAGTGACCAAAATGAAGTCAGCACATAATCATCTCATCTAGATTAAGGTAGCACAGAAATGTTACAGAAGTCCTATTGTGCCTTATTTTTGTTTGGAAAGACATTGGCAATAGCAGCACATTCACATGATAAATCACTGCCTCTAAAGTTCCATCAAAAACTGACATTTTCACAGCTCTAGCATGATCTGCTGTACAGATTCTTCACAAGGAAGTGTCCCTGGCCTTTTTAACTCATATTAACTATGTATTTACTTTATGAAAGTTGGACAAAACATTGTGAAAACGTAAAACATTAGCTGCCTAATTATGGGCTGGCAAAAGCTATACCGACTCACAGGAAAAAAAAAAGCAGGAGAATCTTAGTACAACATATGGTCAGTCTATACCAGGAGTCGGCAACCTTTCAGAAGTGGTGTGCCAAGTTCACTGTAATTTAAGGTTTCTTGTGCCAGTAATATATTTTAACGTTTGTAGAAGGTCTCTCTCTATGTCTATATTATATAAATAAACTATTGTTATTATCTGGGGTCCCGGCCACTGGTCCTGCTCAGCCCGCTGCCAGCTGAGTAAATGGAACCCCAGACCGGCAAGCGGGCTGAGCGGGGCTGGTAGCTGGAACCTGAGACAAGGATCCCAGGCCCTGCTCAGCCCACTGGTGGTCTGGAGTTCTGACCACCAACTCCTGCCAGCCAGGATCCCGGCCACCAAGCCCCCTCAGCCTGCTACCAGCCTGGGGTTCTGCTCACCCAGGCTGGCAGGAGGCAGAGTGGGGCCGGCGGCTGGGCTCCTGACTGGCAAGGGGCTGACAGCTGGAACCCCGGAGTAGCAGCAGGCTGAGTGCTGCCGGCACCCCAGACTGGCAGCAGACTGAGCCACTCAGCTCCCCACCGGCCCTGCTCAGCCCGCCACCAGCCCACTCAGCCCGCTGCCGGCTGAATGAATGGAACCCCAGGCTGACAGCAGGTTGAGTGGTTCAGCCGGCCTGCTCAGCCCCCTGCCAGCCTGGGGTTCCTTGGGGGTCCCCAGGCCAGCAGCAGGTGCTGAGTGGGGCCAGCGGCCGGTATCCCAGCTGGCAATAGTGCAGCAGTTGGAACCCCAGAGCAGTGATGGGCTGAGCCGCTCAGCCTGCCGCTGCGTACCATCAAAAATCAGCTCACCTACCACCTTTGGCACGTGTGCCGTAGGTTGCCGACCCCTGCTCTAAACACTAATAAGGAGATGAGCATATTACAGTTGAGGGCTCTTATCAGGAGTAAAAGGCTATAGGAAAGTCAGTCAACATTTTTTGTTTCTCTGATGAAAACTGGTCCACTCCCTGCCTCAAACCAAACCTGTCACTAATAATTGTCAACAACTTAATTTTCTGTTTTTGGCTAAGATATTGATTTAAAAAAAATATTGAAATTGGATTCAAGATTGTTAGCAAGCATTTTTGGCAAACAAAGTTGTTAAATGACAATCTAAATGGCAACACAGCACTGCTTTCATGCTTGGCTCACCCCCCAGCCTGCTGGTCCAACAGCTTCAGTAGACCCCAAAATCCACCTCTTGGGGTGCAGAGTGGCAACAGCAGCAGCAAACCCTCAGGTCCGATCACATGCCAATGGGCACCACCGCCAGCCCAACAGACCATGGTGAAGTTAGCACAGCATCTGATCTCAGGGACGGGGCACCCATGGAGCCACAGCAGCTCATCCTGCCCTGTGCAGCTCCCCCCGGATGAGATGAATCGCTGCCAGCCCAGGGGAGACGCGCTCCCCAGCTAGGGTGACCAGATCCAGATGTCCTCATTTTAAACAGCCAGTCCTGATATTTGGGGCTTTGTCTTATATAGGCACCAATTGCCCCCACCTAGAGTGACCAGACAGCAAGTGTGAAAAATCAAGACAGCGGGTGGGGAGTAAAAGGACCCTATATAAGAAAAAGACCCCAAAATTGGGACTGTCCCTATAAAATAGGGATATATGCTCACCCTACCCCAACCCCCTGTCCTGATTTTTCACACATCTGGCTATATGGCTATCCCCAGCCCAGCCCTGTGTGACATTCTAATTCTGGCTCACTGCGGAGGAAGTGAGTTACTTTCACTTTCATTCCTCAGCAGGCACGCAGCCAGCCTCCTCCCCCCACCTACCCCCCCCCCCCACCTCACCCAACCCAGCCCTGATGGAGGGGGGGAGGGAGGAGAGAGAAGGGGCTGCACCAGGGGAGGAGGGAGAAAGCAGGGTGTTCTACATGGGGCAGGGGGGGAGAAGAATGGATGTAATGGGGGAAAACAAAGGATACTGCCTGGTTCCAGAGCCGCAGAGCCTGCCTCACCTCACCTCAGCCAGAAGGAAAGAGTCACACTCACAGGTGAGCTCCTTCCCCAACCCCAACCCCCTCCCCTTCCCAGAGACCCCAGCAGCCAATCCCCTCCCTCAGACTGTGCTGCATTCGGCTCTCTCTAGGACCCAGCAGCCTGTTTTTACATGCTTCACTGCTTCCCATCTGTCTGGCCTGGGCTCCCGGCAGAGCGGTGCCCCCAGACCTAGTGGTTCCCTAGGCGGCTGCCTATTCTGCCTATGCCTAAGGACGGCCCTGCAGGTAGGAAAGGACCAGAGACTTACTCTCTATCCCACCACACCCATGTTGCACAGGGTTTGTGAAACAGGTGAGCTCCTCTGCAAGAGATGGTACCTGTGAATTCTGAGACAGAAGTGTCCTCCATAGGAATCCCCCTCAGGTATCCATGACCCACACTTCTCTCAAGCCAGCATCAGCAGCAGTATCCCAAAATGAGAGACAACACGGGGATGTGCACCATTTATAATATAGCCCTGTGCAGTCCCCATGGGGTTCGCTCAGCCTCTAGAGAAGAAGGGAGGCTCTGAATGTAAACAGACTTTAGAGAAGCCTGTCTCCACTTCTGTGCTAATTATCCAGCTTTAGCAGCAAACATTAATTAAGGAACCTTCCCAAAGGGAGATGAGAACTCCTGGGCTCTGTGCTGAGTCATAGAGGAATTGGCTGCTCTGTACGTTTGTGTGTATGTATTTAAAAATTATAGCTGATGAGTAAGAAAATTAGGGATAATGCCTAACTCTCTGGAGGATCTGATGTCCTGTAAATTCTCAGGATAGATGGGTAGATAGTAGACAGAGAGACCTGGAGAATGATGACTAAGAGGAGACACGAGGACTTTTTCGCCTTCCTCCGCAGCATGGGGCAGGGGTCGCTTGCTGGAGGATTATCTCCTTCTTGAAGTCTTTAAATCATGATTTGGAGACTTCAACAGCAGAGTCAAGGGAGAGAATTATTTCAGGAGGGGGTGGGTCAGCTTATGTGGCCTGAATCTTGCGGGAGGTCAGATTAGATGATCATAATGGTCCCTTCTGATCTTAAATTCTATGATTCTATGATTCTATGACTTACAGCAAATATATGGGGCTGTCACTAAGGGATCACAGATCAGTACTTGTCATCAGTAACCATCATCATACTGTGCAGCACCTTTCATTGACGGATCTTCAAAACACCTAGCACAAAAAATCATTATGAACCATCCCCATTTTAATGATTGGTAAACTGAGGCACGGGGAGACATGACTTTTCCAAGGTTACACAGACACGGACTGACAGAACCCAAGTGTCCTGACTTCCCTTCCATGACCAGAGTCTCTCTGTCAGTAAGTGACCATATGAAAATGGGGAAAGGGACTCACGGTCTTTCACGGCCTGTTCACTGGAGGAGGGGAAGGAATTCCCTGGGGTGCAACCTGGAACTGGGGACCGCCGAGCCCTCTGGCATATCAGTCTGGGCCCCCTCTCACACTGTGAGTCTGTGACAAGCTGCAGTCTTAGGTCTTGCACTTACACAGCTATACACAAACCGGGACACAACCAGCTGCAATTACATGAATGTTTTCACTAGCCAGCCATGAAACAACAATAGAGAGTCTTCAACTAATTCCCCTCAGCTCCCCAGCCTAGGACTGACTGGTGTTGGAACCAAGCTTTGAAACAAAGGATAGAGTCACAGAATATTAAGGTTGGAAGAGCCCTCAGGAGGTTATTTAGTCCAACTCCCTGCTCAAAGCAGGACCAACCCCAACTAAATCATCCCAGCCAGGGCTTTGTCAAGCCTGACCTTAAAAACCTATAAGGAAGCAGATTCCACCACCTCCCTAGGTAACCCATTCCAGTTCTTCACCACCCTACTAGTGAAAAAGTTTTTCCTAATATCCAACCTAAACCTCCCCCACTGCAACTTGAGACCATTACTCCTTGTTCTGTCATCAGGTACCACTGAGAACAGTCTAGATCCATCCTCTTTGGAACCCCCTTTCAGGTATTTGAAAGCAGCTATCAAATGCCCCCTCATTCTTCTCTTTGGTACAGATGTGGGGACCTGCACGAAAAACTTTAAGCTTAACTACCAACTTAGATCTGGTTTTGCTGCCACCGCCCAAATTATTTAAGAGTTATTTGGGAAATACTGTCTATCTCCCCCACCAGAATATCTCCCTCCCAAGTACTATAACCCTTCCTGGGGTAGCCCTGAGAGACCCTCCACCAGTTCCCTGGTGAACACCGATCCAAACCCCTTGGATCTTAAAACAAGGAAAAATCAATCAGGTTTTTAAAAAGAAAGCTTTTAACTAAAGAAAGAAAGGTAAAAATCATCTCTGTAAATTCAGGAGGGAAAATAACTTTACAGGGGAATCAGATTCAAAGAGGCCAGAGGAACTCCCTCTAGCCTTAGGGTCACAGTTACAGCAAACAGAGGTAAAATTCTCTCAGCAAAAGGAACATTTACAGTTTGAGAAAACAAAGATAAAACTAACACACCTTGCCTGGCTGTTACTTACAAGTTTGAAATATGAGAGACTTGTTCAGAAAGATTTGGGGAGACTGGATTGAGGTCCTGTCCCTCTTAGTCCCAAGAGCGAACAACCCCCAAAACAAAAAGCACAAACAAAATCCTTCCCCTTACCAAGGTTTGAAAGTATCTTGTCCCCTTGTTGGTCCTTTGGGTCAGGTGTTAGCCAGGCTACCTGAGCTTCTTCACCCTTTACAGGTAAAAGGATTTTGGTGTCTCTGGCCAGGAGGGATTTTATAGTATTGTACTCAGGAGGGCTGTTCCCTTCCCTTTATAGTTATGACACAGGGTGAAATGGATTTATTTCGGTTTAGACCCCATTGGAAGTTGGGCATTTGAGTGCTAAAGACAGGAACATTTCTGTGAGCTGCTTTCAGATAAACCTGCAGCTTTGGGGCGAGTAATTCAGACCCTGGGTCTGTGTTGGAGCAGACAGGAGTGTCTGGCTCAGCAAGACAGGGTGCTGGGGCTCCGAGCTGGCAGGGAAGGCAGGGGCAGAAGTAGTCTTGGCACATCGGGTGGCAGCTCCCAAGGGGGGTTCTGTGACTCAACCTGTCACAAAGGGAAATATTAATTTTTAGAGTCCTTGTGGGCTTCCACCTTCTGCACTCGAAGTGCCAGCATGGGGATTCAGCCTTGACAGCAGTAATGCAAGAAACGGACAAACGGACAAAAGGTCCCCTGGGAGAATAACATGACGGGGAAAGGAGTCAAGGAAAGCTGGCTGTATTTCAAAGAAACCTTATTGAGGTTGCAGGAACAAACCATCCCGATGTGCAGGAAGAAAAGTAAATATGGCAGGCGACCAGCTTGGCTTAACAGAGAAATCCTTGCTCGTCTTAAACACAAAAGAACAGCTTACAAGAAGTGGAAGACTGGACAAATAACCAGGGAGGAGTATAAAAGTATTGTTCAGGCATGCAGGTGTGAAATCAGGAAGGCCAAATCACACTTGGAGTTGCAGCTAGCCAGAGATGTTAGGAGTAACAAGAAGGGTTTCTTTAGGTATGTTAGCAAAAGGAAGAAAGTCAAGGAAAGTGTGGGCCCCTTGCTGAATGAGGGAGGGAACCTAGTGACAGAGGATGTGGAGAAAGCTAGTGTACTCAATACCTTTTTTGCCTCTGTCTTCACAGACAAGTTCAGCTCCCAGACAGCTGCACTCTGCAGCACGGTATGGGGAGGAGGTGACCAGCTCTCTGTGGAGAAAGAAGTAGTTTGAGGCTATTTAGGAAAGCTGGACGAGCACAAGTCCATGGGGCCGGATGCGCTGCATCCGAGGGTGCTAAAGGAGTTGGCCGATGAGATTGCAGAGCCATTGGCCATTATCTTTGAAAAATCATGGCGATCGGGGGAGGTCCCGGATGACTGGAAAAAAAGCTAATGTAGTGCCCATCTTTAAAAAAGGGAAGAAGGAAGATCCAGGGAACTACAGGCCAGTCAGTCTCACCTCAGTCCCTGGAAAAATCATGGAACAGGTCCTCAAGGAATCAATCCTGAACCACTTAAAGGAGGGGAAAGTGATCAGGAACAGTCAGCATGGATTCACCAAGGGCAAGTCATGCCTGACTAACCTAATTGCCTTCTATGATGAGATAACCGGCTCTGTGGATGAGGGGAAAGCAGTGGATGTACTATTTCTGGATTTTAGCAAAGCTTTTGATACAGTCTCCCACAGTATTCTTGCCAGCAAGTTAAAGAAGTCTGGGCTGGATGAATGGATGGTATGGTGGATAGAAAACTGGCTAGATGGTCGGGCTCAACGGGTAGTGATCAATGGTTCCATGTCTAGTTGGCAGCCGGTATCAAGTGGAGTGCCCCAAGGGTCGGTGCTGGGGCCGGTTTTATTCAATATCTTCATTAACGATCTGGAGGATGGTGTGGACTGCACCCTTAGCAAGTTTGCAGATGACACTAAGCTGGGAGGAGTGGTTGATACGCTGGAGGGTAGGGATAGGATACAGAGGGACCTAGACAAATTAGAGGATTGGGCCAAAAGAAATATGATGAGGTTCAACAAGGACAAGTGCAGAGTCCTGCACTTAGGATGGAAGAATCCCATGCACTGCTACAGATTAGGGACCAAATGGCTGGGCAGCAGTTCTGCAGAAAAGGACCTAGGGATTACAGTGGACGAAAAGCTGAATATGAGTCAACAGTGTGCCCTTGTTGCCAGGAAGGCTAATGACATTTTGGGTTGTATAAGTAGGGGCATTTCCAGCAGATCGAGGGATGTGATCATTCCCTTCTACTCAGCACTGGTGAGGCCTCATTTGGAGTACTGTGTCCAGTTTTGGGCCCCACACTACAAGAAGGATGTGGATAAATTGGAGAGAGTCCAGCGGCGGGCAACAAAAATGATTAGGGCCTGGAGCACATGACTTATGAGGAGAGGCTGAGGGAACTAGGATTGTTTAGCCTGCAGAAGAGAAGAATGAGGGGGGATTTGATAACTACCTGAAAGGGGGTTCCAAAGAGGATGGATCTAGACTGTTCTCAGTGGTAGAAGATGACAGAACAAGGAGTAATGGTCTCAAGTTGCAGAGGGGGAGGTTTAGGTTGGACATTAGGAAAAACTTTTTCACTAGCAGGGTGGTGAAGAACTGGAATGGGTTACCTAGGGAGGTAGTGGAATCTCCTTCCTTAGAGGTTTTTAAGGTCAGGCTTGACAAAGCCCTGGCTGAGATGATTTATTTGAGTTTGGTCCTGCTCTCAGCAGGGGGTTGGACTAGATGACCTCCTGAGGTCCCTTCCAACCCTGAGATTCTATGATTCTATGATTCTAGGTATGTTCTAGTTGGGATGTTTCTCTCAGCACATGTCCTTGTAGAAGTTTATTTCCCCCCCTCTCGGATTTCGTGCAGGTGGATGAATGGGGGACTCCCTTTCCTGGCTCTCATTGCATAAAGGAATAATGATGGAAAACCAGTATCCACACTTGTGTTGCCTGCTGGTGCCTCTTAAGCTTCCCCCTGCAAAAAAGTGTAGGAATTATTAATTCAGGGAGCACAACGAAATATGGAATTGGATTTAGTAGGGTCATTGTTCATAGTTATTCTCTCTGAATAATGAAAATGTAAATTTTTCTATGTGTGAAGAGAGATAAATCTTCTTATCCCACGAAAACAGCTTCCACTATTGCATGCACAGTCTCATATTAACGTTGTCTCTCCATTCAGGCACTTCTACTGCGACCATCACCCAACGTCCTGTGAACACACAGAAAATCAGGGGAGCATACAGTAAATGCAGAAGAGTTGGACACTTTTTCCCCTACGCCATGTCAGATTCTAACACAACCGACTTAACCAACCCCTCCACCTTCATCCTACTTGGCATTCCTGGCCTAGAGGCAGCCCATGTCTGGATCTCCATCCCCTTCTGCGCTATGTACTCCATAGCCATCTTGGGGAACTTCACCATCCTGTTCATTGTGAAGACAGAGCAGAGCCTCCACAGGCCCGTGTTCTATTTCCTCTGCATGCTGGCCGTCAGTGACCTGGTCATGTCCACATCTACCATACCCAAAATGCTGAGCATCTTCTGGTTCAGTTCCAGGGAGATCAGTTTCAGTGCCTGCTTCACCCAGATGTACTTCGTTAAGTGCTTCTCAGGGATGGAGTCTGGAATCCTCGTGGCCATGGCGTTTGATCGCTAAGTGGCCATCTGCAATCCTCTGAGATATTCAACGACCCTGACAAACTCTGCTGTGGCCAAAATAGGCCTGGCTGTGGTGCTGCGCAGTGGCATACTCGCATTACCCTATCCCTTCCTGGTGAGGCGGTACCCATATTGCAGAACGAACATCATCCCCCACTTCTATTGTTGGCATATAGCCGTGGTGAAGCTGGCCTGCGCTGACATCCGCATCAATAGTTACTATGGGCTGTTTGATCTTTTCTCTGCGATCGGAATAGATGTTTTTTTTATTGCCGTGTCCTATACTCTGATCCTCCAGGCCATCTTAGCCTCCCCACAAAGGATGCCCGGCTCAAAATTTTGGGAGCTGCATCTCTCATCTTTGTGCCATCTCAGCTTTATACATCCCCGATTTATTCTCTTCTCTCATTCAGAGGTTTGACCAAAATGTGCCGCTATATTTCCTCATTCTTATTTCCAGTGTGTACCAGCTGGTGCCCCCATGATACACCCCATCATTTATGGGATGAGGACCAAGCAGATCCGGGGCAGGCTGCTCCAGCTCTTTACTCATAAGGATGAATGAATTTCGACATGGGATCTGGCTCTCAGATTGAGCTCTGTGCAGAGCTGGTTGGTGCATGGTGATGAGGACTCTTCCCTGAATCACTTCCTGGACAGACAGAGACATTAACCCCTTCCCTGTCCTTTCTGTGCTTTGTCAATGTGATGAACTGGGGAGTCAGTCTATGCACACTACACTGGGTGGCCACCTTTCTAATTGCTGGTAGCTGCATCCCTGGAATTACGATCTTGATCCATCTCTTCTGTCAAGCCTCGACCCCGCTGTGTGTCTTCTCCCCAAGGCCCTGCCCCTGTCACTTGTTCCTGTCTTCCCCTCCCCTTCTCAGCTGCAACCCAGTCACCTCTAAAACCAATGTGTTCTCACATCTTGTGCCAGGTCACTTATGGGGCATTGTTTAGTGTGAACATTTTAATGTTTATTCTTACTTTGTTACTAACTCTGCGCAGAGAGAGACTCCTGTGATCTGTCTCAGCTCTGGGAATAATTTGTTACAGCAGGAGGCATATACACCTGAGGTCTAAAGAAGAAGATCAGAATGGCCATACTGGGTAAAACCAATGGTCCGTGTAGCCCAATAGTCTGTCTTCTGACAGGGCTCAGTGCCAGGTGCTCCAGAGGGAATGAACAGAACATGGCAATCACCCTGTGATTCATGTGGAGAAGCTGGGCAGAAGGGAGCAGAAGTCTTGAGCCGAGACTGCCTCAGCTTCATCTGGCAGGAGTTCAAGCCTCCAGCCATAGTAGGAGTCACCGGGGGAAGGCAAGGGCCCTGGCTGCAGCAGCAGAAGAGCCCCTCAGTTCAGGCTGCCCCAGCCACAGCCACAGAGCAGAGGCAGGAGCTGTTGGGGGGAATGTGGAGACAAATGCTGCTCATTTTTGTCCTCTCCATCTTCCATACTGCTGCCATCCAGGGGTTGCTTCCTTTTTCCCTGTCTTTGGACGAACCTCAGGGGGATGGGTTTTTTTGTGTCCCCTCCCTGACCCTTTAGGGGCTGCTCTCTTCCCTCCAGCTCCCTTTCCCTTTCTGCGGCACCACCGCTACAGTCGCCAAACCAGTGGTCTGCTCTCTCTTTGCCCATCTCCATGGGCCGCAGGGTCATAACAGGGGCCCAGCCAGAAAATCATCATAAGTCCACTACACTGTCCCACACTGTGCTGCTGGATGAGCATGACCGTTTCTGGTGGACACCTGCGATTTCATGGGTAAGGTGAAATTCCGTCTACAGCATTGGGGAGACTTCTATCTCCTCTTTTCAGCCGCAAGGTCTGTTTTGGAGGAGTGGAGGGGAACTGAGAGGGAGGACATCTTGGTCTACCAGCTGGCCAGCAACTTCCGTGACAAACTTTTCAGGTTGGTCAGTGATTGTTGCAATGCCGGCTGGGGATCCTCCTGCCCATGAGGATCCTCCTCAGCCCTAAGAATGAAGCCAACCATCTTTCTACATTGAACACCAGAGGCTCTAGGGTAGTTTTCCATGTTGCCAGGAGTTCTCCTTTCTTTGTGATGTAGGGTACTGTCAGGGTTCCCTCCCCACTCTGAACCGGGGTACAGATGTTGGGACCCACATGAAAGACCCCATGAGCTTATATTCCACCATCTTAGGTTAAAAACTTCCCCAAGGTGCAAATTCCTTTCCTTGACCTTGGACGGTATTGCTGCCACCACCAAGTGATTTAAACAAACATTCAGAGAGGGGCCACTTATGGGGCTACCAATTATGGTTTGTAACCTACCCTTTAAATCAGCTTCTGTACCCAGTGACTGGAAGATAGCTAATGTGACACCACTATTTTAAAAAGGCTCTAGAGGTGATCCAAGCAATTACAGATGGGTAAGTTTAACATCAGTACCAGGCAAAGTAGTTGAAACAATGGTAAAGAATAAAATTGTCAGACACATAGATGAACATAAATTGTTCGGCAAAAGTCAACATGTTTCCTGTAAATGGAAATCGTGTCTTACTAATGTATTAGAGTTCTATCTATCATTAGCCTGAAATATCGGGTGCCCTGCCGGGGTAGTTCATAGTCCCATATCTTCACAACAAACGTTGTCATGAACCACGACAACCACTCCTTTTTTCAGTTTGCGTAGACACTGAAGCTATGGGGTTCTAGAGGCCAGAATGTCCATTGACTTCCTATCCCTATCCAAATATCGGGTGTTATTCCAGGAGCACCGAGTATAAATCGGCTTGGCTCACCAGGTAGTTTAATTTCCCAAACATCGCAGTGAATTACCCAATCTCACATGCATCCTCCCCATGGACCCGGTAGGATTCGGAATGTGGGAGCCCAGACCCCTCCAACCAGCCCGTACGCTTTGAAGCAGCACTGCGAGTGTCTGTATTTCCACCGTGAAACCTTCCAACTATGTCTCCAAGGCCACAATTCAGATGGCATCCCCGAGGCATTTGTAAGGGCAGTGGACCAAGTCTGATGCTCAAGATCACTCCGAATGGCCATCAGCTGGTCATTCAGGAAATCCTGAATCTCTGAGCAGGACAAATCTCACTGCAATATCTTCTCAGCTTCAGTGATGTTAAGTACCATCCTTGTTAGCAATTCCTGGTTATGGAGCTGAGGGTGGAGATAACATGCAATTCACTGATTCCAGCCTGTATGTGGGCTAGCTGTACTCCAGTAATACGTCCCATGACTTTCTCCAGCTGCCCTAGTTTTTCCTCATGCTGTTGGCCCTTGTAAAGAATCCAAATTGCTGCTGCACTATTGGCACCATCCCACAGGCATTCACTCAAATCTCTTTTCCTTCTTGAAAAGACCCATGCCCTTTGCTCTGCTAACCAAATAACAGTGAGGACCCCTTCCTTCCAATATATTGCAGGCTCTGGGAATGGCCATAATGTCAACATTGTTATGAAACCCACTCATCTCAATGACGAATTCTTGAAGCTTGTTTGTAGTGATCTCATACACTTCTATCTCTACTGGCCCATCTTTTTTCCACTCAGTCTTTCACTTGTATGAGATACTCTGAACCTTAAAAAATATTTTTTCCAAACAATATTTAAATAAATCATTAAGGTGTGAAGGCCTTGGCCATTGAGTCCCATCTGAATATATAGGATTGTTGAAATTTGCGTAAGTTACAGGTGTGGTAGTGGTTGTGGAGGAGCTGGTGGGGGCAGTGTCCGTTGCAAGAAGGCGCTTTTGGTATTCATCATTTGGAAGCCAATTAGGCAGGGCAGTACAGCCTGATGATATTTGTCCATAAGTGCAGAGCCTAGCCTGTAGGGATGTTAAAGAAGGTACTAACAGTGATTCCCCCAAGTTACAGTAACCCCCCAGTTTCACCAAGTGCAGAGATCTTTTAATTCTTCTGTTGGGGCTTGTGGGCTCCTGTCTGCAGAAAACACTGATTGTATCGTTCCTGTGAAAGATACTCTATTACTATGTAAAACTTACAATCAAGTTAATTGAATTTGTCCTTGAAGTAAACACTATGCTAGCCTTAAGCTGTAATTGATACAATGTAAACAAACAGACTCCCACCCTCTGTGATTACAGTGCCAGGAGTCTCAGAGGAATTAACACACACCCCAAAAGTGGTGGAGACAGAACATTAAAATATGGTTAAGATATGGAATGTATGTTGATGAATGTTTGATGTACGTGAATGGTTAGGGAGGTGCCAGCCTGGAAAGGATCCATCGGCCAAAGACTGTGTCAAGTGGATCAGCAGACACCCCCGGAGGGTAAACTGGGATCCACCCCAAACACCTGGAAGGAATGTGCCACTTTAAACAGTGTGGAGCCACCAGCAATGTGCCATCTGCTAATTGAGCCAACAAGAGCAGGATGAAACAGTTCCCATAGACTAACATAGGAATTAATTGCTATAAAAACGGACTCTAAAAACTGAGGCCTTTGAGTCTATGATTCTGCTGCCAGCCTCCAGGAGCATCAGGTGCATCTGACACAGACTCGGCTCCATCCTCATGACCAAGATACCTGGCCAGTAACTTGGCATGAGCAACTTCTAGGGTGGTAACTATAACACCTATACAGAACCTGAATGAATGACTGTGTGTGTGTGTGTGTGTGTGTGTGTGTGTAAGGAATAAATAGTGAGAGGAATAAGCAGTTAAACAACGTTGTTTGCTTTTATCTTTTGCTTTATTATTATATTTACAATAAATGTGGCATCTTTGCCTTATCCCTCTTAATAAGATCCTGCTGGTTTTTATTATATTGGTATAACAAGCCCAGCCCACCACTCAACCGCACACTCCCAATCACAGTCCCTCCAAATTCTTCCCTGCCAATTTACAATACTCCGTCTCCTCCACCAGGGCCAATTCCTAATGTCTTTTGTAGTCAGGAATCTCTGGATCTTGGCAGTTTTGGCAGAGTGAGTGTTCCTTCTTCTTTCCCGGTATAGTTGTGGTGCAGGATCATGCAGGAGAGAGGTTACTAGCATGTCACCCTGTAGTGGTTTGGTATCTTTAACAGATGCTGGCTAGATGATGGTTCTGTTAGTGGACAAGGGAGAGGTTACTAGCACTTCACCTCGCCTTGTTTCCCACTGTCCAGGAGGGAAAGAGGTATCAGAAAGAGAGAGAGGTTGATCAGTAGTCAGAGCTACATCATCTTGAGGCGATGGGGCCTTTTTGCAGTGAGAAGCGTGGGTCCAGGCAGTCAGGCCTTGACACTTCACGGCAGTGTTGGTAGTCAGCAAAACTTTATAAGGGCCTTTCCAGCATGGGGTTAGAACGGTCTTTTGTTGATGGAAAGGAACCTGGGACTGGAACCTGGGACTCATTGGAACCTGGGACTGACTCTTGGGGAGTTATTCATAAATGATCTGGAGAAAGGGGTAAACAGTGAGGTGGCAAAGTTTGCAGATGTTACTAAACTGCTGAAGATAATTAAGACCAAAGCAGTCTGTGAAGAACTTTGAAATTATCTCACAAAACTAAGTGATTGGGCAACAAAACAGAAATGAAATTTAATGTGGCTAAATGTAAAGTAATGCACATTGGAAAAAAATAACCCCAATTATACATACAATATAATGGGGGCTAATTTAGCTACTACTAATCAGGAAAGAGATCTTGGAGTCATCGTGGATAGTTCTCTGAAGCCATCCACACAGTGTGCAGCAGCAGTCAAAAAAGCAAACAGGATGTTAGGAATCATTTAAAAAAGGATAGAGAATAAGATGGAAAATATATTATTGCCCTTATATAAATCCATGGTACGCTCACATCTTGAATACTGCATACAGGTGTGGTCTCCTTATCTCAAAAAAGATATATTGGCATAGGTTAAAAGTTCAGAAAAGGGCAACTATAATTATTAGGGTTACGGTCTGACAATTTTATTCTTTACTATTGTTTTGACTAATTTGCCTGGTACTGATGTTAGACTTACCGGTCTGTAATTGCTGGGATAACCTCTAGAGCCCTTTTTAAATATTATCATTACATTAGCTAACTTCCAGTCATTGGGTACAGAGGCTGATTTAAAGGACAGGTTACAAACCTTAGTTAATAATTCCGCAATTTCACATTTGAGTTCTTTCAGAACTCTTGGGTGAATGCCATCTGGTCCGCTGACTTGTTAATGTTGAGTTTATCAATTAATTCCAAAACTTCCTCCAGTTAAACTTCAATCTGTGACAGTTCTTCAGATTTGTCACTGACAAAAGCCAGCTCAGGTTTGGGAATCTCCCTAACATCCTCAGCCGTGAAGACTGAAGCAAAGAATCAATTTAGTTTCTCCTCGGTGGCTTTATTGTCTTTAAACACTCCTTTTGTAGCTCGATCATCGAGGGGGCTCACTGGTTGGTTGGCAGGCTTCCTGCTTCTGATGTACTTAAAAAAAAACATTTTTTTATTAACTTTTGAGTTTTTGTCTAGCTGTTCTTCAAACTCCTTTTTGGCTTTTCTTATTACACTCTTGCACTTAATTTGGCAGTGTTTGTGCTCCTTTCTATTTGCCTCACTAGGATTTGACTTCCACTTTTTAAAGGAAGTCTTTTTATCTCTCACTGCTTCTTTTACATGGTTGTTAAGCCACGGTGGCTCTTTTTTAGTTCTTTTACTGTGTTTCTTAATTTGGGGTAGACATTGAAGTTGGGCCTCTATTATCACCAAAAAGACCTGCAATAGAGTGGCAACAATTTGTGTATTGGTGAGAGGAAGCCACAAAGACACTCCATGAGTCTTGAGTGCAGAGTCTAAAGAACTCCCAGGAAAAGTTAAAAACCCAAGTGCAGGATTTAAAAACTAGATGCAAGACATCCGGATGTCCCCTTCCCCAAACTACCTAATCAAACCCCTCTACCTCATCGACCCCCTCAGCTCCTTTGTATCCCCAATTAATAAAGACTGGGAGTGAGGAGGAGACAGCTGAGGACATTGTGGATTTTTTTCAATGCGGGCTGTGCCTCTGGCAGGATGCAAGCAGCAGCTGCTTCTACCCCCGCCCCCCAGCACCTCGGGGCTGCACAGGCTATGCCTACTATATCGGTAGGGCCATCATCACCACCACACGTATCAGCTGATCAGTCCGCTCATTCCAGAGAGGAAACCTTCCCTCTGGTGCCCTATCCACATCAACAGCCAAGGGCTGTTCCTGATCTCTCCAACATCTCGCTCGGCTCTGATACTTACAACCCTGTTGCCAATCACAATAGGAGCCGACAAGACCAGTCGGCAGTGTTCCAGGCCTGCTTAAGGCAATTGCCTGGTGAAGGAGGCTTGGTCACGGTACATGCCTGCTGGACACCAGGCTACCAAAGATATTTAGTTAAGGAATTTCCTAGTATTAGAGAAGAACCAGGAAAATTTAGAGAGGAACTTGAGACAGTGATTCAGTGTTACAATCCATCATGGCTGGACATTAGCCAACTCCTGCCATCCAAAGTCCAACAACAGCTACTTGCTCAGGCTGACTGGCCCAACGTGGACCCCGGAAATGGGGATGCCCGGGTGCAGGCTAGGAATCACCTCTGGATCACCATTCCAGAAATTTGCCACAGGAACATGGATTAGACAAAGATCAACAACTGTAAACAAAACAAAGGCGAGTCCCCTGCTGATTATTTAGACAGATGCTGAGCAAGCTTCCGTGGACATTAAACAATCCCTGTCTAGTGCCCCAGCACTTGGACTTCCTGATTACACTAAACCGTTTGTTCTTTTTTGCCATGAGCGCAAAGGGCTTGCCTTAGCTGTGTTAATGCAAAAATATGGAGATAAACACCACCCACTTGCTTATTATAGCTCTGCCCTGGACGCTGTGGCAGCTGGGTTTCCTTGTAGTTTACTGGCTGTGGCGGCAGCTGCTATATACGTGCAGCTGTCTGAATCCATAGTCCTAGGGTCATCCTTGACTGTTGTGGTGCCTGATGCTGTGGCTGCTCTTTTGTTAAAATCTAAGACTCAACATCTATCTACCCCTTGCCTCACCGACTATGAACTTGTGCTGCTGTCCTTGTCTCATATTACCCTGACTTGCTGTCCCATTTTAAATCCTGCTTCCTTACTGCCTGGGCCAGAGGACGGAAAGCCCCATGATTGTGTGTCTGTGATGTCTATCCTTACCCGTCCACAGGACGACCTCATGGATGTGCTTCTCATTTATTTTGTAGATGGCTCATGTTTGCGAGATCCTAAGGGAAATCAAGTTGCTGGCTATGCTGTGTGCTCTTTGCATTCTGCCATTGTATGTGGCCTCCTTCCCTCCCTCTGAATTTTCATCCCAGGTTGCCGAACTTGCTGCCTTAGCCCAAGTCTGTATTTTGGCACGGGATCAAGCTATTACTATTTATACTGACTCCCGCTACGCTTTTGGAGTAGCGCATGACTATGGCCAACTGTGGAAACACAGAGGCTTCCTAACATCCTCTAGTTCCCCTATTAAAAATGTCTCTTTTGGATGCCCTTTTGTTGACCAAAGCTGTTGCTGATGTAAAATGTGTTGCTCACTGTAGACGGGCCGACTCACCCCTGTGGCGCCTCCTGCTGGTGACTCCGGGAATTAGCTCTGTCCAGCGCTGGAGCGCCCTCTGCAGGCCGGTGATCCGCCTGTCTTCAGGCCCCCCGTGACCCTCCCTGGACCTGGTGCCCTCTTACATGGGGTGCTGCCCCCAGCAGTAACCCCTTTCTCTTAGGGTCTCCCCTCCTTGGGGAACCCCCACCCTCTATCCCCACCTTGCCTCAGTATATGGCTACTGTCAGTCATTGTCTAGCCCCACATCCTGGGGCAGACTGCAGTATCAGCCACTCATCACTGGCAAGGCAGGCCAGGGGCTGCCTTGGCCTACCCCTGGGCTGCCCTCTGCAACCCCCAGTACCTGTTAGCCCTCTGCTAGGCAGCAGCCTGGGGCTTTCCAGACTAGAGCTCCCCAGCTCTTCAGCCTGTCCCCAGCCCTGCTTCTCTCAGGTATACAGTCTCTAGCTCCCTGCAGCCAGGCCCATCTCTCTCTGAAGGCAGAGAGAGACTGTCTTCTTCTGGCTCCCTGCCTTCTTATAAGGCCCTGTTGCTTAGTTTGGGGCATGGCCCCAGCTGCAGCCACTTCCCCCAATCAGCCCAGCCTTTAGAGCCACTGCTCTCAAGCCCTGCCAGGCCACTTTTAAACCCCTCAGGGCAGGAGCAGGATCCACCCTGCTACACTCACCAAACCCTTCATGATAAAGTTACACATGGAAATGCTTTGGCTGATTCAGCAGCGAAAACCACATCCCTTTCTGCCCCTCAGGCTGCGTAAACTCTTGCTGTGATTGAGCAACCTCCACTAGCCTCCCTTGAAGACCTCGCTAAGATCCAGAACGCGGCACCGGAAGCTGAAAAAAATATTCTTGGAGTGTTGCTGGGTGTACTTTGCACCCTGATCATCTCTCATGCCCCCCGGATACTTGCCTGGTTGTATCTAAGGTGCTCATCCCCTACTTTGCTCGCGTGAACCATGAGGTGGCACATGTGAGCAAAGGGGGGATGATTGCTGCAGTTAAACAAGACTAGTATGCACCAAAATTTTCTTCTGTAGCCCAACATTACTGTCAACAGTGTGCAGTCTGCCAGCAATATAATGTTGGAAAAACAGTCAGAGTTAGAAAGGCAGTGCATCCCCCTCCTTGGGGACCTTTTTTAAATATTCAGATTGATTTTATTCAAATGTCCAAATGCTGTCATTATGAATATATGTTAGTATTAATTGATGTTCTTTCAAGCTGGGTTGAAGCCTTACTTTGTAGGAGGGCAGATGCCAAGACTGTTGTGAAAATTTTGCTTAGGTGTCTTGTACCATGATTTGGCATACCTGTTGGTATCAACAGTGATAATGGAATTCATTTTACTTAATAGATTGTAAAAGAGTTCTGTGCAGCCTTGCAAATCCAACACAGCCTCCACTGTCCCCATCATCTGCAGTCTGCAGGGACAGTAGAATGTCAGAATGGGATTTTGAAAAATAAACTTGCCAAGATCTGTGTGGAAACAAACTTAAAATGGCCAGATGCCCTTCCATTAGCATTTGTTAGATGAGGGAAACCCCAACCGAAAGACTGGACTTAGCCCTCAAGAAATCCTGACAGGGCGGCCGATGCGACTTCCAGCAGCGCCTCCTCTGACCCTTGCCCAAATGGACATTCATTTGATGGATGATACAATGCTTAACTGTCAGGCATTAATAAAATGTGTTAGGTCTCTTTATTCACAGGTGGAGGAGGCACTACCTAAGGCTCCTGAGCAGCCCTGCCATGCATTGGAACCAGGGGTCCATCAACGAAAGACCGCTCTAACCCCATGCTGGAAAGGCCCTGTCATAGGTTTATTCCCCACTTGTAACTTTAGGGTTCACAAGATGGGGACTTGCATGGACTCCTCTAAACTAAAATCCTAGTTTAGATCTGGTTCTTGCTGCCACCAGTCAGTTTTTAAGTGTCTGACACACTCCCTGTTCCCCCAAAATTTCCCTGGGGAACACAGATTCAAACTTGAATCTCAACACAAAGGGAAACAACCCATTTCCCGTCTCCCCTCTCCTAGTGCTTAGGAGAGATACCTGGGTTCAAATTCCTTGAATCAAACAAAGAGAGATTCACTTTTTCCCCCCCTCCCCTTCCCCTGAAAATCCAAACAAGGGAAGAAATCAATCAAGTTCTAAAAGAAAAGATTTTATTAAAAGAAAGAAAGAAAGAAAGAAAGAAAGAAAGAAAGAAAGAAAGAAAGAACACTATCTCTGTAACACCAGGATGGAAAAATATTACAGGGTCTGACTTATAAACCTGGAGAGACTTCCCCCTCCCTCCTCAGAATAATCAAAGTAACAGCAAACAGAAATAAAGAATTTCTCCAGCAAACACACAATTGCAAATGCAGAAATTAAATTATAAGACTAATTCACCTTTCTAATACTCACTATACTGAATAGAAGAAAATACTTCAGGAAACCTTGGAGAACTTGAAGATATGTCTGGTCTCTCTTAGATCCAAAAAGAGAACAAAGACCCAACAAGGAACACAGAGCTTTGAAATTATCTTGTCCCCTGATTGGTCCTCTGGTCAGGTGTTCATCAGGTTACTGAGCTTGTTAACCCTTAACAATCTGTTATGACAGGCCCTTATCAAGTTTTGCTGACTACCAACACCACTGTGAATTGTCAAGGCCTGACTGCCTGGACCCACGCTTCTCACTGCAAAAAGGCCCCACTGCCTCAAGATGATGCAGCTAGTAATCTCCCCCCTGCATGATCCTGCACCACAGCTATACCGGGAAAGAAGAAGGAACACTCACTCTGCCAAAACTGCCAAGATCCAGGGATTCCTGACTACAAAAGACATTAAGAATTGGCCCTGGTGGAGGAGACAGAGTGTTGTAAATCAGAAGGGAGGAATTTGGAGGGACCGTGATTGGGAGTGTGGAGTTGAGTGGTGGACTGGGCTAGGCTCTGCACTTATGAACAAGTACCATCAGCCTGCACTTGCCTGCCTAATTGGCTTCCGAATCATAAATACCAAAAGTGCCTTGTTGCCACAGACACTGCCCTCACCAGCTCCTCCACAACCACTACCTCCCAAATATCAACAATCCCATGTATTCAGATGGGACTCAATGGCCAAGGCCTTCACACCTTAGTGATTTATTTAAATATTATTTGGAAAAATTATTTTATAAGGTTCAGAGTATCTCATACAAGCGAAAGATTGAGTGGAAAAGAGATGGGTCAGTAGAGATAGAAGTATATGAGATCACTACAAACAAGCTTCAAGAATCCGTCATTGAGATTAGTGGGTTTCATAACGGGATTGACATGATGGCCATTCCCAGAGCCTGCAATATACTGGAAAGAAGGGGTCCTCATTGTTATTTGCTTACCCAAGTAGTAAATGATCAAATTCACACTCCGAAAGTGTGTTCCACTGATGGCAATTTTACCTGTACTGAAGTAATCCCAATAACCAGTAACTTAACCTGCACGATACTGCAGCATTCCTCTTCCGATGCCCTTAATGGTGAAGCTTCTCGGAGCCATATGAGAATTGTTTACCAACAAATGTAGTATGACACTGTACCAAAGGGAGATGTGCTAGGATATCAGTGGACAATAGTTAATGCCACACTAGGGACTGTAACATTCACACTGCCATTATCCAGTTTTCAGGTCACTTCTGTATACCCTAATCCTCCAAGAGGGCTGCCATTTGGTTAGCAGAGTAAAGGGCATGGGTCTTCTCAAGAAGGAAAAGAAATTTGAGTGCCAATAGTGCAGCAGCAGTCTGGACTCTTTAGAAGGGCCAACAGCATGAGGAAAAACTAGGGCAGCTGGAGAAAGCCACGGGATTTATTACTGGAGCACATGTACAGGCTGGAATCGATGAACTGCATGGTATATCCACCCTCAGCTCCATAACCCAGGAATTGCTAACAAGGATGGTACTTAACATCACTGAGGCAGGGAAGGTAGTGCAGTGGGATTTGGCCTGCTCAGAATTTCAGGATTTCCTGAATGACCAACTGATGGCCATTCAGAGTGATCTTGAGCATCAGACTTGGCCCACTGCCCTTACAAATACCTCGGGGATGCCATCTGAATTGTGGCCTTGGAGACATACTTGGAGGTTTTCAGGGTGGAAATGCAGACACTTTCAGTGCTCCTTCCAAGCGTAAGGGCCAGTCGGAGGGGTGTGGGTTCCCACATACCGAATCCTGCCAGGTCCGTGGGGAGGATGCATGTGGGATTGGGTAATTCACTGTGATGTTTGGAAAATTAAACCACCTGGTGAACCTAGCCAATTTATTCTTGGTGCTCTTGGAATAACACCTGATATTTGGATAGGGATAGGAAGCCAATGGACACTCTGAGTGCTAGAACCTCCGCAGCTTCAGTGTGAACAAAAATTGAAACAAGGAGAAGTTGTCATGGTTCATGACAACATTTGTTGGGAAGGCATGGGACGAGCAACTATGCTGGCAGGGCACCCGATCTTTCAGGCTAATAATACAGAAGCTGATTTAAAGGATAGGTTACAAACCATAGTTAGTAATTCCGCAAGTGGTCCCTCCCTGAATGTTTGTTTAAATCACTTGGTGGTGGCAGCAACACCGTCCAAGTTCAAGGAAAGGAATTTGCACCTTGGGGAAGTTTTTAACCTAAGCTGGTGGAATATAAGCTCAGGGTTTCTTTCATGTGGGTCCCAACATCTGTAGACCAGAGTTAAGAGTGGGGAGGGAACCCTGACAGTACCCTACATCACAAAGAAAGGAGAGCTCCTGGCAACATGGAGAATCATAGAATCATAGAATCTCAGGATTGGAAGGGACCTCAGGAGGACCTCAAAGCAGGACCAAACCCAACTACATCAACCCAGCCAGGGCTTTGTCAAGCCTGACCTTAAAAACCTCTAAGGAAGGTGATTCCACCACCTCCTTAGGTAACCCATTCCAGTTCTTCACCACCCTACTAGTGAAAACGTTTTTCCTAATGTCCAACCTAAACCTCCTCCTCTGCAACTTGAGACCATTACTCCTTGTTCTGTCATCTTCTACCACTGAGAACAGTCTAGATCAATCCTCTTTGGAACCCCCTTTCAGGTAGTTGGAAGCAGCTATCAAATCCCCCCTCATTCTTCTCTTCTGCAAACTAAACAATCCCAGTTCCCTCAGCTTCTCCTCATAAGTCATGTGCTCCAGCCCCCTAATCATTTTTGTTGCCCTCCACTGGACTCTCTCCAATTTATCCACATCCTGCTTGTAGTGTGGGGCCCAAAACTGGACACAGTACTCCAAATGAGGCCTCACCAGTGCTGAGTAGAGGGGAATGATCTTATCCCTCGATCTGCTGGAAATGCCCCTACTTTTTGCAGGAGGGGTCCGGGCCATCCGTTGCTAGGAGACAGAGTGTCAGGTATTCCGATGCCCTGGCCTTTTGCTTTGCTAGATACTTAAGATCTGCAGCCAGCACCCCAGTGAGAAGAGTCGCACTTTGTCACAGTGCTGCAGAAAGGGAAAGGGAGCTGGAGGGAAGCGAGCAGCCCCTAAAGGGTCAGGGAGGGGAGAGAAAAAAACCTCCCCCTGAGGTTTGTCCAAGGACAGGGAAAAAGGAAGCAACCCCTGGATGGCAGCAGGATGGAAGATGGAGAGGACAAAAATGAGTAGCATTTCTCTCCACATTCCCCCTAACAGCTCCTGCCTCCGCTCTGTGGCTGTGGCTAGGGCTTGGGGCAGCCTGAAGTGAGGGCTTCTTCTGCCGCTGCAGCCCGGGACCTTCCCTTCCCCTGACAGCTCCGATTGGGGTTGGAGGCTTGAACTCCTGCCAGATGAAGCTGAGGCAGTCTGGGCTTGGGGCTTTTGCCTCCTTCTGTGGAGCTGCTCCACATGAATCACAGGCTGATTGTCATCTTCTGTTCATTCCCTCTGAAGCACCTTGCACTGGGCACTGTCAGAAGACAGAGATCCCGGCAACATGGAGAACCACCCTAGAGCCTCTGGTGTTCAATGTTGAAAGATGGTTGGCTTCATTCTGAGGACTGAGGAGGATTCTCAGGGCAGGACAATCCCCAGCTGGCCTTGCAACAATCGCTGACCAACATCAGAAGTTTGTCACAGAAGTTGCGGTCCCACCGGTAGACCAGGATGTCTTACCTCCCGGTTCCCCTTCATTCCTCCAAAACAGACCTTGCGGCTGAGAAGAGGAAATGGAAGTCTCCCCAATGCTGTAGAAGGAATTTCACTTTACCCATGAAATCACAGGTGTCCACCAGAAACTGTCAGACAAAGAGAGAGCAGACCACTGGTTTGGTGATGCGATTGTACTGGTGGTGCCACAGAAAGGGAAAGGGAGCTAGAGGGAAGCGAGCGGCCCCTGAAGGGTCAGGGAGGGGAGAGAAAAAAACCTCCTCCTGAGGTTCGTCCAAGGACAGGGAAAAAGGAAGCAACCACTGGATGGCAGCAGGATGGAAGATGGAGAGGACAAAAATGAGTAGCATTTCTCTCCACATCCCCCCCAACAGCTCTTGCCTCCGCTCTGTGGCTGTGGCTGGGGCTTGGGGCAGCCTGAACTGAGGGGCTCTTCTGCTGCTGCAGCTGGGCAGCCTGGGACCTTCCCTTCCCCTGACAGCTCCTATTGGGTTTGGAGGCTTGAACTCCTGCCAGATGAAGCTGAGGCAGTCTGGGCTTGGGGCTTCTGCCTCCTTCTGTGGAGCTGCTCCACAGGCATCACAGGCTGATTCCGATGTTCTTTTCATTCCCTCTGAAGCACCTGGCACTGGGCACTGTCAGAAGACAGGACAATGGGCTACATGGACCATTGGTTTTACCCAGTATGGCCATTCTGAACTTCTTCTTTAGACCCCAGATGTACCTGCCTCCTGATGTAACACACTACACCCCACTCCCCTCCCAGAGCTGAGATAGATCCCAGGAGTGCTGATTGGGTCTCTCTCTGCACAGAGTTAGTAAGAAAATAAGAATAAAAATTACAATATTAAAACTAACAAGTGCCCTAAAATGTGCCATAAAATGTGAGAACATATTGTTTTTAGAGGTGACTGTGTCAGAGCTGACAAGGGGAGGGGAAGACAGGAGCAAGTGACAGGGGCAGGGCCTTGTGGTGAAGACACACAGCGGGGTCGAGGCTTGACAGAAGAGATGGGGCAAGATTGAGATTCCAGGGATCCATCTACCAACAATTAGAAACGTGGCAACCCAGTGTAGTGTACATAGACTGACTCCCCAGTTCATCACATTGACACAGCACAGTAAGGACAGGGAAGGGTTTAATGTCTCTCTGTCTGTCCAGGAAGTGATTCAGGGAAGAGGCCTTAGCACCATGCACCAGCCAGCTCTGCAAAGAGCTCAGTCTGAGAGCTAGAGCACAAGGCGGAAACATTTAGGTGTCCTTATGAGTAAAGAGCTGGAGCAGCCTGCCCCGGATCTGCATTGTCCTCATGCCATAAATGATGGGGTGTATCATGGGGGGCACCAGCTGGTACACACTGGTAATAAGAATGAGGAAATGTAGTGGCACATTGTGGCCAAACCGTTGAATGAGAGAGGAGACTAAATCTGGGATGTACAAAGCTGAGATGGCACAAAGATGAGAGATGCAGGTCCCAAAAGTTTTGAGCCGGGCATCCTTTGTGGGGAGGCGGAAGATGGCCCAAAGGATCTGAGTATAGGACACGGCAATAAAAAACACATCCACTCCGATCACAGAGAAAAGATTAAACAGTCCATAATAACTATTGATGCGAATGTCAGCACAGGCCAGCTTCACCACAGCCATATGTCCACAATAGAAGTGTGGGATGATGTTCGTTCTGCAATATGGGTACCGCCTCACCAGGAAGGGATAGGGTAATGTGAGTATGCCACTGCGCATCACCACCGCCAGGCCTATCTTGGCCACAGCAGAGTTTGTCAGGGTAGTGGTATATCTCAGAGGATTGCAGATGGCCACGTAGCGATCAAAAGCCATGGCGGCAAGCATTCCAGACTCCATTGTTGAGAATGAAAGAACAAAGTACATCTGGGTGAGGCAGGCACTGAAATTGATCTCCCTGGAATTGAACCAGAAGATGCTCAGCATTTTGGGTATGGTGGATGTGGACATGACCAGGTCAGTGACAGCCAGCATGCAGAGGAAAGAGAACATGGGCCCATGGAGGCTCGGCTCCTTCTTCACGATGAACAGGATAGTGAAGTTCCCCAACACAGCTATGGCGTACATAGCAAAGAAAGGAATGGAGATCCAGATATGGGCTGCCTCCAGGCCAGGAATGCCAAGTAGGATGAAGGTGGAGGGGTTGGTGAAGTCGGTTGTGTTAGAATCTGACATGGCATAGGGGAGAAAGTGTCCAATTCTGAGGCATAAGGGTGTCTGAGGACCTTGGTTGATGGTCGCAGTAGAAATGCCTGAATGGAGAGACAACGTTAATATGAGACTCCAGTAGTGGAGGCTGTTCTCATGGCAGTAGAAGATTGATCTCTCTTAACTCATTGAAAAATGACATTTTCATTATTCAGAGAAAATAATTATGAACAATGAACCTACTAAATACAATTCCATATTTGTATTGTGCTCCCTGCATTAAGAATTCCTACACTTTGTGGTGGGGGAAACTTTAGAGGAACCAGCAGGAAACACAAGTGTGAATACTGGTTTTCCATTATTGTTCCTTAATGCAATGAGAGCCAGGATAGGGAGTCCATACTGAAGGGATTTCCCCATTCATCCAGTTGCTTAAAATCAGAGAGGGGGAAAAAACAAGCTTTCGGGATGACTTGCCGAGAGAAACATCCCAACTACAACATACCTTAGGGGAAGGACCTGGGCACCATTGGTAGCAGCTCAAGAGAATCACCTGCTCATTCACAGTAGTGGACAAAAGAAAACAATGTTCAGATCACTAAGATATGGGATGTAGCATAACACATTCGAGATATTTGTTCAGTTTGGTCACCCAGTCTCTATTATGGACAGCAAAGTCTGGGACTCTTTATTTTTCACAAGAGACAAAGATGAGGACATATGATATAGGAGAGGAAAATAAAAAATGAAACCAATTTACATTCAAATGGACAGTTCCCAACCAGTACTATCTATAGTCACTTAGTGCTCCAAGAGGACTAATTCCCTAAAGCTAAGGAAAATTGTCAGCAAAACTGAATGGGAGGAAAAATTGAGACAGAAAAATATGAATGAATATTGGTAATTCTTTGATAACATTTTATTAGATATCAGAAAACTCACAAATCCAGAGTCAGCAAAGTGAACAACTTTGGGTAAAAACTCAGTTCAGTGGTAAAGTGAAGGCAGCAATTAGAGGGAGGGAAGCAATATGTAACAAAGAGGAAAAGGGGAAATAGCTGGCCAGCAGTAGAAATCGGAAGTTAGGAAAATTGATAAAGAAAGTTAAGACATCTGGGAAAAGTCCATGTGTGTCAGGGCTATGGATCACAAAAAGGAGGTTATTAATTATATTAAGAACAAATGAAATCCTAAAAAAGATTTATGTCAATTCCAATATATGTTATTTATAAAGTATTAAAAAATAAAAGGAAAGTGTTGGGTTTTTTTTATAAAAGAGTTGACAAGGTTAAGAAACAATGGAAAAGCTGGTATGTGATTAGTTAAAAAAAAGTCTAGAAATGTAATTAATGCCAGTCACCAACGGGATGTAACTTAAACAGATCTTGTCAAATAAACCTGATTTCATCCTTTTATGAGAGTACACATTTGGTGGATCAATCGAACAACACTGATGCAACAAACCTTGATTTCTCAAAAACAACAAAGAATCCTGTGGCACCTTATAGACTAACAGACGTTTTGCAGCATGAGCTTTCGTGGGTGAATACCCACTTCTCTTGCATCTGAAGAAGTGGGTATTCACCCACGAAAGCTCATGCTGCAAAACGTCTGTTAGTCTATAAGGTGCAACAGGATTCTTTGTTGCTTTTACAGATCCAGACTAACACGGCTACCCCTCTGATACTTGATTTCTCAGAGGCCTTTGAATAAGTAGTGGAAAATATTGAGTAGGTGAGTTGGAGCAGGGAAAGGATTTTACCTCTGCACATGGCATTGATGAAACACAATGCATCCAGTACTGGGGTCCACATTTGAAAAAAGATGTCAAAACCTTGGAGAAGGTGCAGAGAAGACCCAGAAAAATGATTTGAGGATAGAGAAAAAAGTGGCTCATTGGATTTGAATGCGTATATCTCTTTAACTTATCAAAAAGATCATCAAGCAGATTCTTTAATTTGGAGAAAATCATGGGTAATAACATGCTCTGTAATCTACTAGAGAAAGGCTGAGCAAGACAGAAGGGCTGAAAGCTGAAGCCAGGCAAATTCCAGCTCGAAATTAGGGCCAAATATTTAGCAGTGAGGGGGATTAACCATTGTTTGTTTCGGTTTCCACCAAGATGGCTGGTCATGTCTGGACACCTGAAATAGAGAATGCCAGTGAAACTGGGGTAGATTCATCTACTAAAATAGGGAAAGAACAAGTTAAAAGTCACTTGGACAAGTTAGATGTCTTCAGGTCAACAGGGCCTGACGAAATGCATCCTAGAATACTCTGAAGGAACTGAGTGAGGAGGGATCTGAGCCATTAGCTATCGTCTTTGAAAAGTCATGTAAGACGGGGGAGATACCAGAAGTGCCTGTCTATAAAGAGGGAAATAAAGGAAACCCAGGCTATTACAGACCAGTCAGCTTAACTTCTGTACCAGGTAAGATAATGAAGCAAATAATTAAGGAATCAATTTGCAAACATCTAAAAGACAATAAGGTAATAAATAATAGTCAGCATGGATTCATTAAGAACAAATCGTGTCAAACCAACCTGATAGCTTTCTTTGACAGGGTAACATGCCCTGTGGATGTGAGGAAGCAGCAGATGTGGTATATGTAGACATTAGTACAGCTTTTGATACAGTCTTGCATGATCTTCTCATTAACAAACTAGGGAAATACAACCTAGATGGAGCTACTGAAAGGTGTGTGCATAACTAGTTGAAAAAACGCTCTCAGAGACTAGTTATCAATGATTCACAGTGATGCTGGAAAGGCATAACAAGTGGGGTGCCTCAGGGATCAGTTTTTGTTCCGGTTCTTTTCAATGTCATCATCAACAATTTAGATCATGGTATGGAGTGTAAACTTGTTAATTTTGTAGATGATACTAAGTTGGGAGGGGTTGCAAGTCTTTAGAGAATCAGATAAACATTCAAACTGAACTGTAAAAACTGGAGAAAAACATGACTAAGGGTCTTGAAAACACAACCTATGAGGGAAGACTGGAAGATCTAGGTGTGTTTAGTCTGAATACGAGAAGACTGAGGGGGGAAAGTATAACGGTTCTCAAATACCTAAAAGCTTGTTACAAGAAGGGAGAAAAAGTGTTCTCCTTAGCCTCTAAAGAGAAGACGAGAAGCAATGGACTTAAATTGCAGCAAGGGTGGTTTAGGTTGGACATTAGGAAAAATGTTTCAAAAAAGACAAATACTATGTTTTGTTATACTAGCAGAATTATAACATGCAAGTCATGGTACAAGATAGCATTCCTCTACTAGGTGTGGGCTAGGTCTCAGTTGAAGAAATGTGTCAAATTTTGCTCACCAAGGTAAAGAAAGAATGTAGAGAATCTGGAAAGGATCCATAGACAAGTAACAAATGTTTTGCAAGGGATGGAATGCAAACTGTATGAGCAAACCTAAGAAACCAGGATGTTTACTTGGAAAAGAGGAGATTACTGGGGGACAGGATAGTGGTCTTCAAACACTTGAAAGGCTGCCATAAAAAGGTGGAGGAAAGTTATTCTGTATTACCACAGAAGAGCACGACAAGAGGCAATGGGTTGAAATTCCAGTATAGCAGATTTAAATTAAATTTCAGAAAAATCTTCCTAACTTTAACTACAGGAGGCCAATGGAACAGACTCCCAGGGAAGTCATGGAAGCTCCTTCTGCGGAGGTTTTCCAAAGTCGTGTGATTAGCCACCAGTCTTAGATGACTAAGACAAAAGAAATCCTGTATCTTGTCAGGGATAGACTAGCTGTTCTTTGCGTTCCCTTATAACTCTATGGCTCTATCACTGTATGATGTAAAATCCTAATGTAGACCCGGCCTTAGTCACACACACACATCTTTTGGCTCAATTCAGAGGTAATTGAGTGATATTTAATGGGTCTGTGTTTTAAAGGAGATCAGACTGGATGATCAAATGGTCCCTTCTGACATTAAACCCTATGGATCTATTGATAAAGAAAGTAGATCAGGCATTTATATTTAATGTGTCTCATAACATGAACAAGGGAACATTTAGTTAAATTGAAAGTCTGAACGTATAACATTGAGAAAAGGTAATTGCTATCATAATTCCTATTTGGCCTGTAGAACTCCTTTCTTCCATCGTTAGTGGAGCAAAGAGCATAGAAGAATGGGATTCACAAATGTTTGTCTATTAAAGACGGTGCTTTTGGCATCACCTGTGGTTAAGGCTGTCTGACACCTTCCATTAGAAGAAGTCATGTTCAGTTGCTTATAAATTTACCAAATTGTTGGTATTTGGACTGAACTTTCCTATACTGAGTGTCTGCATGGAGCAGAATTGTTTTATTTGAAAGTTTCAGGCATAACAATTCAGCTGAGTTCTTGAATGAAGCTAGGAGAAAGTATGTGTTACCCATGTAGAAAAATTCTCATTATTGTTCTAGTGAGGAGCCCTAGCACCTCTAAGCTTTGCAGCAGATAAAAGGCAGGTAACAGCCTCTGTTCCTCTGCCCCATCAACAGAGAGAGCCCTGAAATGCAAGAGGAGGGGGTGACAGTGTCTGTGCATTAACACACAGTTGGCTCCTGACATCTGTACTCAGTTCTTGCTCCAAGGGGAGTTTTGCCTCTCTGGGGCCTGAGCAAATACGGGCCGTGGTTTCAGAATTTGGCTTGTATTGCACATCTACTAACATCTTTCATCCTGAAGGATTCACTGTGCCACTGAAATGCACACCTTCGTGCTGGAATCCAGAAGGCAGGATGACCAGGGGTGCTCAGAAAAGAGTGAGATTTTGGCCAGTGATTCTTTAGCAAACTCATCATTTATGGCAATGGCACTGGGATGTTCCGTGGTTGTGCAGAGTGGAAAGGACACAAACCTACTCTCTATCCCACCACACCCACGTTTCACAGGGTTTGCCGATCAGGTGAGCTTCTCAGCAAGAGATGGGTACCTGTGAATTCTGAGACGGAAGTGTCCTCCTTAGGAATCACCCTCAGGTAGCCATGACCCACACCTCTCTTAAACCAGCATCTGCAGCACCATCCCACGCCGAGAGCTGAAAAAACGGTGCACAGAGTTTATAATATAGCTCTGTGTAATCCCAGTGGGGTTTGCTCAGCCCCTAGAGAAGAAGGAAGGATCTGAGTGTAAACAGGCTGTAGACAAGCAACTCTCCGCTTCCATGGTAATTATCCATCTTTAGGAGTAAACAATAATTAAGGAACCTTCCCAAAGGGAGATGAAAACTCATGGGTTTTGCGCTGAGTCAGAGAGGTGTTGCCTGCTCTATACGTTTGTGTGTCTGTATTTAAAAATTATAGCTGATGAGAAAGAAAATTAGGGATAATGCCTAATTCTCCAGAGAATCTGATATCCTGTAAATTCTCAGGATAGATGGGTAGATAGTAGACAGAGAAACCTGGAGAAAGTTGACTAAGAAGAGACACAAGCACTTACAGCAAACACATGGGGCTTTCACTAAGGGATCAGAGATCAGTACATTTCATCAGTAACTATCCTTATACTGTGTAGCGGCTTTCATTGATGTATCTTCAAAACACCTAGCAAAGAAAAGTCACTATGATCATTCCCCATTTCACTGAGCAGTAAACTGAGGCACGGGGAGACATGACTTGTCCAAGGTCACACAGACACGGACTGACAGAACCCAAGTGTCCTGACTTCCCTTCCATACCCACGGTCTCTCTGTCAGTAAGTGACCACATGACAACAGGGAAATGGACTCCCAGTCTTGCAGGACCTGTTCACTGGGGCAGAGGAAGGAATTCCCTGGGGACCGCCGAGCCCTCTGACATGCCAATCTGAGCCCCCTCTCACACTGCGAGGCTGTGACAAGCTGCAATCCTCTCAGGTCTTGCACTTACACAGCTATACACAGACAGGGACACACCCAGCGGCAGGTACATGAATGATTTCACTAGCCATCCAGGAAAAAACAATAGAGAGGCTCCAGCCAGTTCCCCTCAGCACCCCAGCCTATGACCCAAGAGCTGTACCGTCTTGCCCTTGGCAAAAGCCTGACCGGTATCAGTTTATTTCCCAGTCTGCCCCTCCCTCAGTGTGGAGAGGACAATACATCAGCCTGAGCAGATTTCCCTTTTGTGTTACAACATCCTGTATTAAGGAAAACAATATAAACCAGATTCATTAATTACAGAAAGATCGATTGTTGAACTGATTATAAATAATAGTGTAAAGAACAAAGTTGAAATCTGGGAAATAAACAACATCACAATCTAAGTTCTATACACTAGACAGGCTTTGAATCAAGCAGGGTGTCACCCTGATGGTACAAACAATCCAACAATCGTCCATGCACAGGCCCAAAATCCCTTCAGCCTGGGACCACAGCCCCAGTTCAGTCCCAGGTTCTAACGTCTTTGGTGTTGAGTACTGGGGAGAATGAGGCCAAGTGATGTTGTCGCTTCCACATTTTATAGTTTCTGCCATGTAGAGGGAGCTTCATTTTTCCAAGCAAAAGCCCCCAGCACAGTCAGTGGAAAACTAAAAACACAAGATGGAGTCCAGAGTCACAGGGGCTGGTCACATGCCCTTCCATGCTTTCAGAATGTTAGGTACAAAAATGATAGATGTATACAAATACATCACATATTGTATATACTTTATAAAAATCACACAATAATCATATCACCAAGTAAATATGGGGGTGCCAGGGTGTTGCTTTGGGGCACAGCATGTCACACTTCTCCTCTTAGTTCACTGCAGGACTGTCAGTCACTGGCTGATGCAGAAGCAGTGTGCTCAAGGCTCTCTTTACTTTTTGACCATACAAAACTCCCAAACATTGTCGTGTTATCCACAAATGTTCTTGCAAAGTTCTGTGTACCTTTCAACGCTTTGTAGATCAGCCTAATGATCTCAAAAGTCAGCTAGTGTGCTTTCAGTGCAGCATTGTCAGCCATTGTGCTTTTCCAACTAGTGGTAACTCAATGGATGGATCATCAATGCCATGAGGTGTTGTGCCTCAGTTTCCCCCTCAGACAGCAGACCAGGTATATTTCATTTCCCTCCTGTGACAAGCTTCGAGCCTGTGAACAGGTGTTCTCTGGGAAGCAATAGCCATGTACGGCGTCTTCTTGATTACTTCTACTATGGCCAAAAGCTTTCCCCCCAAATCATTCCTGCTTCACATTTTCATAGGTTTACCATCAGTACTAAATTTTTTTGTCATAAGCTTTATCATTAGCCACGAACTTTCCATCGTGATATTTACCAATAACATCAAATCTTTTATTACAGCTAGGCGTTCCCAGGTATATTTATTACACCACAGTGTGGTTTGTTGAAATTACATTTTGGCTTTCAACTACTTCCTAAACCTTAACATCTGGTTAGTTACTGGCTTTCCTTACCCCTTCTGTGGGGATCTCAGTTCAAGGTCATCACTGAGAACTTGGTATTCAAGGGTCTGATCATTTCACTATGTAAGAGCACTTTGCATGTTGTCCAGCCCTCACTGAACCTACCTTCCAAGCCAGATTATGCCCATGGAAAAAGTTCACCCCTCTTGGACTTTCCCTGTGATCCCCACTCCAAACACGTTAACTAGAGGGTTGTGATGGTGATCTGTGCTCTCTGGGCAAAGTGTTGTGCCTTCTCCCAGCAGCCCTTATATGGCCCCTTTCTGTGTCTTACCAGCCCAGGGAATTTCCTCCTCCCCTCTGTCAGGAGAGTCATTATCATTTTCACAGACAACAATTTATTCAATCAGATCTACATCCTCTCTTAAAGCTGGGGGGAGAGGTAGATATGTGGGGGGTAGAGATATGGTACAGAGTGACCTAGAGAAATTGGAGGATTGGGCCAGAAGAAATCTGATGAGGTTCAACAAGGACAAGTGCAGAGTTCAGAAATTAGGATGGAAGACTCCCATGCATGGCTACAGGCTGGGGACAGCGTGGCTAAGCAGTATTTCTGCAGAAAAGGACTTGGGGATTAGAGTGGATGAGAAGCTGGATAGGAGTCAGCAGTGTGCCCTTGTTACTGAGAAGGCTACCGGCATATTAAGCTGCATCAGTTGGAACACTGCCAGCAGATCGAGGGAATTATTCCCCTCTAACTGCACTGGTGAGGCCACATCTGTAGTATTGTGTCCAGTTCTCAGCCTCCACACTACAGAAAGGATGTGAACAAATAGGACAGTCTCATATTAATGTTGTCTGTCCATGCAGGCATTTCTAGTGCGACCATCACCTGAGATCCTGGGAACACACAGGAAGTCAGGGGAGCATACGCTAAATGCAGAAGACACCCTTATGCCTCAGAGTTGGACACTTTCTCCCCTATGCCATGTCAGATTCTAACAGAACCGACTTCACCAACCCCTCCATCGTCATCCTTCTTGGAATTCCTGGCCTAGAGGCTGCCCATATCCTGATCTCCATCCCCTTCTGCACCATGTACGCCATAGCCGTGTTGGGGAACTTCACCATCCTGTTCATTGTGAAGATGGAAAAAAGCCTCCATGGGAGCGGCAAACAGTCAGTTATGAGTCACTGGCCCTCAGTCAGGGTGGGTGGTAAAGGGTCTATGGCTCGGGCCTGTACCCAGGCTGAGCAGCAAAGGAATAATTATTATTCCCAAATCCTCAGACAGGGTGGGTAGCAAAAAATCTCTGGCTCACACCTGTACTCAGGGCCGAGCAGAAAGAGGGTTGGGCATTCTAGCTCGGCTGGATGGTCGAAAATTGCAGACTCATTTGCCTAGAGCGGGGGAACTTCTAACTGTATCTCTGGCCACAGGGTTTGCTGCTCCAGGCCACATGTAACTCTCCCGTTGGTTGGCACCTGGATCCGTAGGGGTTCCTCTGGTTCATCTGAGTAGAAGGCCAGAGGCAGTACCCGTGGGAGCCAGTAAGTAAACCGCAAGGGGTACTTTTCAATGGTCCTGCAAGCACTGGTGGATCACAAGGGACATTTCACCAACATCAACGTGGGGTGGCCAGGAAAGGTGCATGACGCTCACATCTTCAGGAACTCCGGTCTGTTTTAACAGCTGCCGGAAGGAACTAACTTCCCAGACTGAAAATAAATGTTGGGATGTTGAAATGCCTATAGTTGTCCTTGGGGACCCAGCCTACCCTTTAACTCCCTGGCTCATGAAGCCATACACAGGCACCCTGGAGAGTTGCAAGGAGCTGTTCAACCACAGGCTGAGCAAGTGCGGAATGGTGGTAGAATGTGCCTTTAGATGTTTAAAATCTCGCTAGTGCAGTTTAATGACTAGGTTAGACCTCAGCAAAACCAATATTCCCATTGTTATTGTTGCTTGCTGTGTGCTCCACAATATCTGTGAGAGTAAGGGGGAGATGTCTATGGCAGGGTGGGAGGTTGAGTAAATTTCCTGGTGGTGGATTACGCGCAGCCAGACACCAGGGTGGTTAGAAAAGCATAGCAGGGTGTGCTGTGCATCAGAGAAGCTTTGGAAAACAGTTTCATGACTGGTCAGGCTACGGTGTGACAGTTCTCTTTGTTTCTTCTTGATGAAAACCCACCCCCTTGGTTGACTCTACTTCCCTGTAAACCAGCTGATCTCCTCCCTTCGATCACCACTTTCAGAGGCAATAAAGTCATTGTTTCCAAATTATGCATTCTTTATTAATTCATCACACAAATCAGAGGAAAACTCACAAGGTAGCCCGGGAGGGGTGGGAGAGCAGGGAAGCACCGGGTGTGGTGGTGGATGAGGGGAGGAGGGAAGGACAAGGCCACACTACAGTTCAAAATGTATTGAATGCCAGCCTTCTGTTGCTTGGGCAGTCCTCTGAGGTGCAGTGGCTGGGTGCCCATAGACTCTGCTCCCCCTGCTTTCTTGGGCATCTGGGTGAGGAGGATATGGAACTTGGGGAGGAGGTCAGGAGGTTACACAGGGGGTGCAGCGGTGGTCTGTGCTCCTGCTGCCTTTCCTGCAGCTCTACCAGATGCCTGAGCAGTCCGTTTTCTCCCCCATTAGCTTCAGCATTGCATCCCGCCTCCTCTCAGCGTGCTTCTCCCTCCTCTCATCACGTTCTTCTAACGCTGTCCTGGACTCGGCCACTGTTTGCCTCCCCGTGTTCTGCTGAGCTCTTTCAGTGTGGGAGGACTGCATGAGCTCTGAGAACATCTCGTCGCGAGTGCGTTTTTTTTTGCCTTCTAATCTGCACTAGCCTCTGGGACGGAGATGATAGGGGGAAGGTAGAAACATTTACAGCTGCGGGATGAAAGAAAGGGAGAGTAGTATTTAAAAAGATACATTTTAGAGAACAAAGGGAAGACTATTTCACACTGAATCAAGTGATTCACGTTACATAGCACATTGCTTTTGCTACAAGGTCGCATTTTGACTCTTATATTGGGTGCTTGATTGTTTGGTGTGAGACATCACATATGCTCAGCTGGGCAACAGAATTCGGCTTGCAGGCAGCCATAGTAAGGAAAAGGGTTTCGGCTTCTTCAACCTTCATAACATTGAGGGCCGAGGAGGATCCTCGTAAGCATGGAATCTCCATCCAGCCTTACAACAATCACTGACCAACCAGAAAGGCTTGTCACAGAAGTTGCGAGCCCACCGGTAGACCAGGATGTCCTTACCTCCTGGTCCCCTCCACTCCTCCAAAACAGCCCTCATGGCCAAGAGGACAAGGTAGAAGTCTCCCCAACGCTGGAGAGAGACCTTCACCTTACTCTTCAAATCGCAGGTGTCCACCAGAAAACAGTGAAGCTCATCCCGCAGCACAGTGGGGGACGGTGTCGTGGACCTATGATGATCCTCTGGGCAAAGAGGGAGAAGACCACCATTGCAGTGACTCTACTGGTGGCACTGCACAACACGTCTCTGTCTCCAGAAAGGGAAAGGGAGATGGAAGGAAGAGATCAGCCCCTAAATGGTGAAGGAGGGGAGGCAAAAACCCCACCACATAAGGTTCATCTAAGGACAGGGGAAAGGAGACAACCCCTGGGTGGGAGCAGTATGGAAGGAGGAGAGGACACAAATGAGTAGGGATTCTCTCTCCCTCTGCAGCTCCTGTCTCTGCAGCAAGGGCTCAGGGCAGCCTGAACTGAGGTTTTCTTCTGCCGTTCCACCCAGGCAGGCAGCCTGGGCTCTTCCGCTCCCTCAGCAGTGCCTACTGGGGCTGGAGGCTTGAACTCCTGTCAGATAAATCTGAGACAGCCCAGACTCAGGGCTTCTGCCTCCTACTGCTGAGCTGCTCCACATGAATCACAGGCTGATTGCCATGTTCTGTTCATTCCCTCTGAAGCACCTGCCCCTGGGCACTGATAGAAGACAGGCTACTGGGCTACATGAACCACTGGTTTTAGCCAGAATGGCCATTCTGATCTTCTTAGTTAGACCCCAGATGTTTCTGCCTCCTGCTGTCACCCACTATACTCCACCCCCCTCTCAGAGCTGAGATAGATCCCAGGAGTACTGATGGGGTCTCTCTATATATACAGAGTCAGTGACAAGAGCAGGGCATTGGGGAGAAGACACACAGCAGGGATGAGGCTTGACAGAAGAGATGGGGCAAGATTGTAATTTCAGGCATTCAGCTAACAGCAATTAGAAAGGTCACAACCCAGTGTAGTGTACATAATCTGACTCCCCAGTTCATCACATTGACACAGGACAGTTAGGACAGGACAGGGTTTAATCTCACTTTGACTGTCCAGTAAGTGATTCAGAGAAGAGGCCCCAGCATCATGCACCAGCCAACTCTGCACGGAGCTCAATCTGAGAGCCACAGCACAAGCAGAAAACATTTAGGTTTCCTTATAAAAAAAAGAGCTGGATCAGCCTGCCCCGGATCTGTTTGGTCCTTACCCCATAAATGATGGGGTGCAGCACAGGGGGCACCAGCAGGTACACACTGGCAAAGAGAATGCGGAAATGCACTGGTATATTTTGGCCAAACCGCTGCGTGAAAGAGTTAAAAAAATCTGGGATGTATAAAGCAAAGATGGCACAAAGATGAGAGATGCAGGTCCCAAAAGTCTTGAGCCGGGCATCCTTTGTGGGGAGTTGGAAGATAGCCCGGAGGATCAGAGTATAAGACATAATGATAATAAACACATCCATTCCGATCACAGAGAGAAGATTAAACAACCCATAGTAACTACTGATGCTGATGTCGGCGCAGGCCAGCTTCACCACAGCTATATGCCCACAACAAAAGTGGGGGATGATGTTGGTTCTGCAATATGGCCACTGCCTCGCCAGGAAGGGATAGGGTAATGCGAGTATGCCACTACGCAGAACCACCGCCAGGCCTATCTTGGCCACAACAGAGTTTGTCAGGATGGTGGAATGTCTCAGGGGATGGCAGATGGCCACATAGCGATCAAAAGCCATGGCCACGAGGATTCCAGACTCCATCGCTGAGAAGCAGTGAATGAAATACATCTGGGTGAGGCAGGCACTGAAATTGATCTCCCTGGAATTGAACCAGAAAATGCTCAGCATTTTGGGTAGGGTGGATGTGGACGTGACCAGGTCGGTGACAGCCAGCATGCAGAGGAAATAGAACATGGGCCCATGAAGGCTCGGATCCCTATTAATGATGAACAGGATGGTGAAGTTCCCCAGCACGGCTATGGTGTACATAGCACAGAAGGGAATGGAGATCCAGATATGGGCTGCCTCTAGGCCAGGAATACCAAGTAGAATGAAGATGGAGGGGTTGGTGAAGTCGGTTGTGTTCGAATCTGACATGGTGTAGGGGAGAAAGTGTCCAACTCTGAGGCATAAGGGTGTCTTCTGCATTTAGCGTATGCTCCCCTGACTTTCTTTGAGTTCCCAGGGTCTTGGGTGATGGTCGCAGTAGAAATGCCCTAAATGGAGAGACAACATTAATATGAGACACTGCATGCAATGATGGTGGCTGTTGTCATGGGAGAAGCAGATTGATCACTCTACGCACACTGAAAAATGACATTTTCATTATTCAGAGCTCCCTGCGTTAATAATTCCTACACTTTGTGGTGGGGGAACCTTAAGAGGCACCAGCAGGAAACACAAGTGTGGATATTGGTTATCCATCATTGTTCTTTAATGCAATGAGAGCCAGGCTAGGGAGTCCATACTGAAGGGAGTTCCCCATTCATCCAGTTGCTCGAAATCAGAGAGGGGAAAAAAACAAACTTTTGGGATGACATGTGCTGGGAGAAACATCCCAACTAGAACATACCTCAGGGGAAAGACCTGGGCCCCATTGTTAGCAGCTCAAGAGAAACACCTGCTCATTCGCAGCAGTGGACAAAACAAAACAATGTTCAGATCCCTAAGATATGGGATGGAGAATAACATGTTCAGGAATGTGTTCAGTTTTGGTCACCCAGTCTTCATTATGGATAAAGCATATGTAAAAGGGATTTCCAAGACAGAATTTGAGAATGGGGGAGACTGATATATGCAAACAGATAGAAAAGTCGGGGACTCTTTAGTTTGCACGAGAGACAAAGAAGAGAGCATATGATATAGGAGAGAGAAAAAAATTAAACTAATTTACTTTCAAATGGACAGCTCCCAACCAATACTATCGATAGACACTTAGTGCTCCAAGAAGACTAATTCCCCAAATCTGAGGAAAATTATCAGCAAAACTGATTGGGAGTAAAAATGTAAACAGAAAAATATGAATGCATATTGGTAATTCTTTGATAACAGTTTATTAGATAGTGGAAAACTTATGATTCCACAGTCAACAAAGTGAACACCTTTGGGTAAAAATCCAGATCAGTGGCAAAGTGAAGGCAGTAAGGGGAGGGTGGTGGGGGGAAGCAATATATAACAAAGAGGAAAAAGGGGAAATGGATAGCCAAGAACAGAAATTGCAAGTTAAGAAAATTCATAAGGGATGTTAAGATATCAGGGAAACCTGCATGTTTGGCAGGGCTATGAATCACAAAAAGGAATTTATTAAATACATTAACATCAAGATAAATCCTGGAAAAGTTTTATGTCAATTCCTGTGTTAAATGTAAAGTATTAAAAATAAAGGTAAAGCTTTTTCTTATAAAAGAATTGACTAGGTTATGAAACAATGGAAAAGCTGGTATGGGATTAGTAAAAAAAAAAAAGGTCTAGATATGTAAATGCCAGTCACCAACAGAGTTTATGCAAAACAGATCTTGTCAAATAAACCTGATTTCATCCTTTTATGAGAGTACACATTGGTTGATCAAGGGGAAAATGCTAATACAATGAACCTTGATTTCTCAGAGGCATTTGATTTAGTAGGGGTAAATATTGAGTTGGTGAGCTGGAGCAGGGGAAGGATTTGACAACTTCACATGGGATTGGTGAAACAAACTGAATCCAATTCTGGGGTCCAGATTGGAAAAAAGATGTGCTTGGAGAGAGTGCAAAAGTGAGCCACAAAAATGATTTGAGGATAGAGAAAAGGCCGGATCATTAGACTTTAATGTGTATATCTGTTCAACTTATCAAAAAGATGATCAAGAGGAGACTTTCATAGGAAGAAAATCACTGGTAGTAATGGGCTCTGTAATCTACCAGACCAAGGCTGAGTGAAAACGAAGGGCTGGAAGTGGAAGCCAGGCAAATTCCAGCTCAAAATTAGGGCCAAATATTTAGCACTGAGGTTGATTAACCATTGGGACACACTGTGAAGGGACTTGCTGGATTCTCCAATTCCCCATGTTGGCAGATCCAGACTGGACATTTTTTTGGAAGATCTGCTTGAAGGGTTGTTTACACTAAAAATGCTACAGCCGTGATGACATAGCACTTCAATATAGACACTACTTACACAGATGGAAGGGTTCTCCCCTCAGCACAGGTAATCCCCAAGAGGTGGTAGCTGGGTCGATGGAAGAATTCATCTCATGCTGTCTACATCAAAGCACAGATTATCCAACACGTTCTTGGAATGTATTGGAGAGAATTTTTTGTTCCAGGAGCTGGGGAAAGGTACTAGGAGAGAGGCTGTTCTAGACTTGATTTTGACATATAAGGAGGAACTGGTTGAGAATTTGAAAGTGGAAGGCAGTTTGGGGGAAAGTGATCATGAAATGATAGAGTTCACAATTCTAAGGAATGGTAGGAGGGAGAACAGCAAAATAAAGACAATGGATTTCAAGAAGGCAGACGAGCAAACTCAGGGAGTTAGTAAGGAAGATCTCATGGGAAGCATGTCTAAGGGGAAACACAATAGAAGACAGCGGGCAGTTTTTCAGAGAGACATTCATAAATCAACAAGAGCACACTATCCCCCTGCATAGGAAAGATAGGCAGTTGGCAAGCAACCACAATGGCTTAACCTGGAGATCTTGAATGATCTAAAAAACAAAAAAGGATCCAACAAAAAGTGTAAATAAGGTCAATACAAAGGAGGACTATAAACAAATAATACATGTATACAGGGGCAAAATTAGAAAGGCCAAGGCACAAAACGAGATCAAACTAGATAGAGACATAAAGGGTAACAAGAAAATATTCTACAAATACATTAGACGCAGGCAGAAGACCAAGAACAGGGTACGTCTGTTAGTAAATGAAGTGGGGGGGAAACAAGAATAATAAATGTGGAAATGGTAGAGATGCTTAATGACTTCTTTGTTTCGGTTTTCACCAAGAAAGTTGTTGGTGTTTAGAGAATGACAGTGAAAATGGGATAGGTTCCGAGTCTAAAATAGAGAAAGAAAAAGTAAAAGGTCACTTGGACAAGTTAGGTGTTGTCAAGTCAACAGGGCCTGACAAAAGGCACCCTAGAATACTCTGAAGGAACTGACTGAGGAGGGATCTGAGCCATTAGCGATTATCTTTGAAAAGTGATGGGAGTCAGGGGAGATTCCTGAAGACTGGAAAAGAGCAAATATAGTTCCTGTCTATAAAGGGGGAAATAAGGGAAACACAGGCAATTACAGACAGAGGCGGCTCCACGCACCACTGCTCCAAGTGTGTGCCTGGGGTGGGAAGCCAATGGGGGCGCCTCCCTGTCCCTGTGAGGGTGGCAGTCGGCAGCTTGCCTGCGGGAGATACGCCGGTCCTGCAGATTCAGCGGCAATTCAGCGGTGGGTACACTGAAGCCGCGGGACCGGTGCACCTCCCGCAAGCAAGCCGCTGAATCCGCGGGACCGGGGACCTCCCGCAGGCAAGCTGCCAAAGGCTGCCTGCCTGCTGTGCTTGGGGCGGCAAAAAAGCTAGAGCTGCCCCTGATTACAGACCAGTCAGTTTAACTTCTGTACCAGGTAAGATAATGGAGCAAATAATTAAGGAATCAATTTGCAAACATCTAGAAGATAATAAGATGATAAGTGATGGATGGATTTGTCAAGAACAAATCATATCAAACCAACCTGATAGCTTTCGTTGACAAGGTAACAAGCCCTGTGGATGTGTGGAAGCAGTAGATGTGGTATATGTAGACATTAGTACAGCTTTCAATACAATCTCGCATGATCTTCTCATTAAGAAACTAGAGAAGTACAACCTAGACAGAGCTACTATAAGGTGGGTGCATAACTGGCTGGATAACCGCTCCCAGAAAGTAGTTATCAATGGCTCACAGTCAGGCTCAAAGGGCATAAGAAGTGGGGTTCCGCAGGGATCAGTTCTGGCTCCGGTTCTTTTCAATGTCTTCATTAACGGTTTGGATAATGGCATAAAGAATACACTTATTAAGTTTGCAGATGATACTAAATTGGGAGGGGTTGCAAGCTTTCTCAGAATTGGATAAACATTCAAAATGATCTGGAAAAACTGGAGAAAGGGATGATTCGGGGGTTTGAAAACATGACCTCCAAGCTTTCCAGCAGATAAAAGTCAGGTAACAGCCCCTGTCCCTCTGCCCCATTAACAGACAGAGCCCTGAAATGCAAGAGGACGGGGCGACAGTGTCTGTGCATTAACACACAGTTGGCTCCTGATTTCTGTGCTCAGTTCTTGCTCCGAGGGGAGTTTTGCCTCACTGGGGCCTGAGCAAAGTACATGCCATGGGATCAGAATTTAGCCTGATATTGCACATCTATTAAAATCTTTCATCCTGAAGGATTCACTGTGCCACTGAAATGCACCACGTTGGGGCTGGAGTCCATCATGTGCGATGAGCAGGGATGCACAGAAAAGAGTAAGATTTTGGCCAGTTATTCTTTAGCAAATTCATCACCTATGGCAAGACTCCTGGAATGTGTCATGGTTGTGCAGGGCAGAAAGTACCACATACTTACTCTCTATGCCACCACACCCACGTTGCACGAGGTTTGTCAGTCAGGTGAGCTCCTCAGCAAGAGATGGTACCTGCGAATTCTGAGATGGAAGTGTCTCCCTGGAAATCCCCCTCAGGTATCCATGACGCACACCTCTCTCAAGCCAGCATCTGCAGCAGCATCCCACACTGAGAGACAACATAGGGATGTGCAGCATTTATAACATAGCTCTGTGCAATCCCAGAGGGGTTCGCTCAGCCTCCAGGGGAGAAGGGAGTCTCTGAATGTAACAGGCTGTAGAGAAGCATGTCTCTGCGTCTGTGCTAATTATTCAGGTTTAGCAGTAAACAGTAATTAAGGAACCTTCCCAATGGGAGATGAGAACTCTTGGGCTCTGTGCTGAGTCAGAGAGGAATTGGCTGTTCTGTACATTTGTGTACATATATTTAAAAATTATAGTTGATGAGCAAGAAAAATTGGGATAATGCCCAACTTTCCGGAGGATCTGATGTCCTGTAAATTCTCAGGATAGATGGGTAGATAGTAGACAGAGACACCTGGAGAAAGTTGACTAAGAGGAGACACAAGGGCATACAGCATCAGATGGGGCTGTCGGTAAGGGATCAGAGATCAGTACTTCTCATCAGTAACTATCATCATACTGTGTAGCAGCTTTCATTGATAGATCTTCAAAACACCTAGCACAGAAAATCACTATGAACCATCCCCATTTCAATGATTAGTAAACTGAGGCACGGGGAGACATGACTTTTCCAAGGTAATACAGACACGGGCTGACCGAACCCAAGTGTCCTGACTTCCTTTCCATAACCACGGTCTCTCTGTCAGTAAGTGACCACATGAAAACGGGGAAATGGACTCCCAGTCTTTCAGGGCCTGTTCACTGGAGGGGGGAAGTAATTCCCTGAGGTGCAACCAGGACCTGGGGACCACCGAGCCCTCTGGCAAACCAGTCTGGGCCCCCTCACACTGTGAGGCTGTGACAAGCTGCAATCCTCTCAGGTCTTGCACTTACACAGCTATACACAGACAGGGACACACACAGCTGCAGGTACATGAATGATTTCACTAGCCAGCCATGGAAAAACAAAAGAGAGTCTCCAACCAATTCCCCTCAGCTCCCCAGCCTGGGACCCAAGATATGTACTATCTTGCCCTGGCCAAAAGCCTGACCAGTGTCAGTTTATTTCCCAGTCTGCCCCTCCCTCAATGTGGAGAGGACAATACATCAGCCTGAGCAGATCTTCCTCTTCCATTTTGTCGGAGAAAAACTCAGTTCTCGCTTTTTGTTTGGGTGCAGCAAAATCAAATACTTTATTATTTCTCCAGTAATTACAATGGAGGGAGGGAGTGCCCTAGGACACAGGGTCGCCCCAGTCCCGGACAGGTCTCTCAACAGGTAAACAATTACAGCAGCATTTATACCTTTGTTGCAGACAATAATAAGCAACAGCTGCATTTTGTTTATACATAGACCATCCTGCTATCTTATTTTTCTCACTTCTAGAAGATGCCAGTCTGCATATTTCACTATCAATGCAAGGTCGCAACAACTTCTCACACAGTTCTTTCCCACTCGCTTCTACAAGTCTCACGTCATTAGGGTTACAGTTGGCCTAACTCTGGCTAACAGCTAGTCTGACTCTTGCTAACAGACTGTCATGCATTAAGATCCCCTACAAATCCCTGTCAGTTCTTTCTACTTCCACAATTTCAAACAACATCCTGTAGTAAGTAAACAAAATATAAAACAGATTTTTTATTTACTAAAAGATCGATTGTGACCAGGGGCTGCTAACAGGGAGTTTCGCAAGGGAGTTCTCCAGGTGAAGGAGGAGCAAATACAGCATCTGTGGAGTAAGTGACTATCTGTAGTGTGTGTTTGTTTGTGTCTGCGGGTCACTTGCTGTGTGCTGAGCTTGTGTTTGTCAGTCTGCTTGTTTGTTTGGTTGGTTGTTTGAAGGACCGTGTGCTGTGGCTGGCAGTTGGAGGCTGTGAGCTTCAAAGGAAGGTTTGAAAGCTTGAAGCCTCTGGTAATTGGCTGAGCCTTAATCAGTGGGCGGGGCATTCACACAGCTCAGGGGTTTATAAAGCCGCGCACAAGCGACCAGGGAGCTTTGGGAACAGGGGCTGCTAACAGGGAGTTTTGCAAGGGAGTTTGGAAGGGGAGTGGGAAGGGAGTGGGGGTCCCTTGTTGGTTCTATCTGTGACCCTTTAGTCCTCTTAAACTCTATAAACCAAACTACATTCAAAACCTCTTGCTTTAAACAACACTTTCATTAACTAGGAGACAATGCAGGCAAAAGCCCAGCAGCAGAGTGGGGGCTATCCAGTTTATTGCACTGAGTGTAGCATGTATGATTACCTGCCCTGTGGGCGGGTGGCGTATGTGTGCAGTCGGTGCAAGGAGCTCCTGGCCCTCAGAGACCATGTACAGACTTTGGAGGCCAGGGTGGTGGAACTGGAGGAGCTAAGAGAGGCAGAGAGTTATGTCGATGATGCTTTCCGGGACACTGTAGAATTGTCCAACCACCGCTTAGACAGCTCCTGTGCTGTTGAGGAGGAAGAAGGGCCCAGGGAAGCAGAGCAGTCAATGGGAGTGGAGGGAAACCTTCCCGTAATCAGGACCCTCCTTCCAGATGGTGCTGGGGTTGCCTCTCGCACTGAGGTTACCTCTCCGGGGGAGGGAAATGCAGTTGCTAGGAAAAAGCGGATGTTAGTAATGGGAGATTCGATTATCAGAAACGTAGATAGCTGGGTCTGTGATGACCGGGAGAACCGTATGGTGACTTGCCTGCCTGGTGCGAAGGTTGCGGATCTCTCGAGGCATCTAGACAGACTTATGTGTAATGCTGGGGAGGAGCCGGTGGTCGTGGTACATGTAGGTACCAATGACATAAGGAAGGGTAGCAGAGATGTCCCGCAAGCCAAATTTAGGCTGCTAGGGAAGAGACTGAAATCCAGGACCTCTAGGGTGGCATTTTCAGAAATGCTCCCAGTTCCACACGCAGGGCCAGGTAGGCAAGCAGAGCTTCAGAGTCTCAATGCGTGGATGAGACGATGGTGTAGAGAGGAGGGGTTCATGTTCATTAGGAACTGAGGAAACTTTTGGGATGGGGGGAGCCTGTACAGGAAGAATGGGCTCCACCTAAACCAAAGTGGAACCAGGCTGCTGGCACTAAACATTAAAAAGGTTGTAGAGCAGTTTTTAAACTAGGAGATGGGGGAAAGTCGACCGCTGCAGAGGAGCACGTGGATCGGACAGAGACTTCTCTTAGGGGAGAGTCTGATGATAGAGAATCTCCAGGTTATAGTCAGGAGCAGAGGACGGAAGAGGATAATGTAAGGGCCAGATCAGATGATAAACAGTCACATAAAAAAGAACCTGGCACATCAGATAAGGGCAGACAAATAAACAGGGACAAGTTTTTAAAGTGCTTGTACACAAATGCTAGAAGTCTAAATAATAAGATGGATGAACTAGAGTGCCTTGTGATAAAGGAGGATATTGATATAATAGGCATCACAGAAACCTGGTGGATTGAGGACAATCAATGGGAAACAATCATTCCGGGATACAAAATATATTAGAAGGACAGAACAGATCGTGCAGGGGGAGGAGTGGCACTATATGTGAAAGAAAATGTGGAATCAAATGAAGTAAAAATCTTAAGCAAATCCACATGTTCCATAGAATCTCTATGGATAGAATTTTTATGCTTTAATAAAAATATAACATTAGGGATCTATTATCTATTTAAAAAGGTCTCTAGAGGTGATCCTGGCAATTACAGACCAGTAAGTCTAACATCAGTACCAGGTAAATTAGTTGAAACAATAATTAAGAATAAAATTGTCAGACACATAGAAAAACAAACTGTTGAGCAATAGTCAACATGGTTTCTATAAAGGGAAATCATGTCTTACTAATCTATTAGAGTTCTTTGAAGGGGTCAACAAACATGTGGACAAGGGGGATCCGTTGGACATAGTGTACTTAGATTTCCAGAAAGCCTTTGACAAGGTCCCTCACCAAAGGCTCTTACGTAAATTAAGCTGTCATGTTATAAAAGGGAAGGTCCTTTCACGGATTGAGAACTGGTTAAAAGACAGGGAACAAAGGGTAGGAATTAATGGTAAATTCTCAGAATGGAGAGGGGTAACTAGTGGTGTTCCCCAAGGGTCAGTCCTAGGACCAATCCTATTCAACTTATTCATAAATGATCTGGAGAAGGGCTAAGCAGTGAGGTGGCAAAGTTTGCAGATGATACTAAACTGCCAAAGCAGACTGTGACGAACTTCAGAAAGATCTCACAAAACTAAGTGATTGGGCAACAACATGGCAAATGAAATTTAATGTGGATAAATGTAAAGTAATGCACATTGGAAAAAATAACCCCAACTATACATACAATATGACGGGGGCTAATTTAGCTACAACGAGTCAGGAAAAAGATCTTGGAGTCATCGTGGATAGTTCTCTGAAGATGTCCATGCAGCGTCCAGAGGCGGTCAAAAAAGCAAACAGGATGTTAGGAATCATAAAAAAGGGGATAGAGAATAAGGCAGAGAATATATTATTGCACTTATATAAATCCATGGTACGCCCACATCTCGAATACTGCATACAGATGTGATCTCTTCACCTCAAAAAAAGATATATTGGCACTAGAAAAGATTCAGAAATGGGCAACTAAAATGATTAGGGGTTTGGAGAGGGTCCCATATGAGGAAAGATTAAAGAGGCTAGGACTCTTCAGCTTGGAAAAGAGGAGACTAAGGGGGGATATGATAGAGGTATATAAAATCATGAGTGATGTGGAGAAAGTGGATAAGGAAAAGTTATTTACTTATTCCCATAATACAAGAACATGGGGTCACCAAATGAAATTAATATACAGCAGGTTTAAAACAAATAAAAGGAAGTTCTTCTTCACGCAGCGCACAGTCAACTTGTGGAACTCCTTACCTGAGAAGGCTGTGAAGGCTAGGACTATAACAGTGTTTAAAAGAGAACTGGTTAGGGAGTGAGGCCAAGTGATGATGTCGCTTCCACATTTTATAGCTTCTGCCATGTAGAGGGAGCTTCATTTTTCCAAGCAAAAGCCCCCAGCACAGTTAGTGGAAAAGTACAGGCACAAGATGGAGTCCAGTGTCACAGGAGCTGGTCACATGCCCTTCCATGCTTTCAGAACTTTAGGAACAAAAATGATACATGTATACAAATAATATCATTGTATTCAGGAAATCATAACTTTTCCATTGACATCTTACATGACCTATTTTAAAAACATTGTAAAAGTCACATCATAATCATATCACCATGGTAAATATGGTGAAGACAGGGTGTTGCTTTGGGGAACAGAGAATCACACCTCCCCCCTTAGTTCACTGAAGGAGAGTTAGTCACTGACTGATGGAGATTGAAAGGTGGATAAGGAACTGGTTAAAGGGGAGACTACAACGGGTCATACTGAAAGGTGAACTGTCAGGCTGGAGGGAGGTTACTAGTGGAGTTCCTCAGGGATCGGTTTTGGGACCAATCTTATTTAATCTCTTTATTACTGACCTTGGCACAAAAAGTGGGAGTGTGCTAATAAAGTTTGCAGATGACACAAAGCTGGGAGGTATTGCTAACACAGAGAAGGACAGAGATATCCTACAGGAAGATATGGATGACTATCAGCCGCTAATGTGATGTGGCCATTAAAAAAGCTAATAGCAGCAAAGAGTCCTGTGGCACCTTATAGACTAACAGACATTTTGGAGCATGAGCTTTTGTGGGTGAATACCCACTTCGTCGGATGCATGTCCCAACTATGCATACAATATGATGGGGGCTAATTTAGCTACAACATGCATCCGACGAAGTGGGTATTCACCCATGAAAGCTCATACTCCAAAACGTCTGTTAGGCTATAAGGTGCCACAGGACTCTTTGCTGCTTTTACAGATCCAGACTAACACGGCTACCCCTCTGATACTTGACAAAAAAAGCTAATGCGGTTTAGGATGCATCAGTCGAGGTATTTCCAGCAAAGATAAGGAGATGTTAGTATAGTTATACAAGGCACTGGTGAAACCTCATCTGGAATACTGTGTGCAGTTCTGGTCTCCCATGTTTAAGAAGGATGAATTCAAACTGGAACAAGTACAAAGAAGGGCTACTAGGATGATGCGAGGAATGGAAAACCTGTCATATGAAAGGAGACTCAAAGAGCTTGGATTATTTAGCCTAACCAAAAGAAGGCTGAGGGGGGATATGATTGCTCTTTATAAATATATCAGAGGGATAAATATCAGGGAGGGAAAGGAATTATTTAAGCTTAGTACCAGTATGGACACAAGAACAAATGGATATAAACTGGACACTAGGAAGTTTAGACTTGAAATTAGATGAAGGTTTCTAACCATCAGAGGAGTGAAGCTCTGGAACAGCCTCCCAAGAGGAGCAGTGGGGGCAAAAGACATAACTGGCTTTAAGACTAAGCTTGATAAGTTTATGGAGGGGATGGTATGATGAGGTAGCCTAATTTTGGCAATTCATTTGGCCATTGATCTTTGATTATCAGCAGGTAAGTATGCCCAGTGGTCTGTGATGGGATGTTAGATGGGATGGGATCTGAGTTACTACAGAAAATTCTTTCCTGGGTGCTGCCTGGTGAGTCTTGCCCACATGCTCAGGGTTTAACTGATCGCCAAGTTTGGGGTCGGGAAGGAATTTTCCTCCAGGGCAGATTGGCAGAGGCCCTGGAGGTTTTTCGCCTTCCTCTGCAGCATGGGGCACGGGTCACTTGCTGGAGGATTCTCTGCAGCTTGAGGTCTTCAAACCACAATTTAAGGACTTCAATAACTCAGACCTAGGTTAGGGGGTTATTACAGGAGTGGGTGGGTGAGATTCTGTGTCCTGCATTGTGCAGGAGGTCAGACTAGATGATCATAATGGTCCCTTCTGACCTTAGAGTCTATGAGTTTATGAGTGTGCTCTAAGCTCTCTTTCTTTTTTGACCATACAACTTCCAAGTGTTGTAGAGTTACCCACAGGTGTTCTTGCAAACGTTTGTGTACCTTTCAACACTTTGTAGATGAGCCTAATGATATCAAAAGTCAGCTAGAGTGATTTCTGTGCAGCATTGTCAGCCATTTTGCATCAACGCCATGAGGTGTTCTGCCTCAGTTTCCCCCTCCAGACAGCAGACCAGGTTTATTATTTTTCCCTCCTGTTACAGGCTTTTAGCCTGTGAACAGGTGTTCTCTGGGAAGCAATAGCCATGGACAGCTTCTTGTTGATTATTCCTAGTATGTACAAAAGCTTTCTCCCAAAATCATTCCTGCTTCACCTTTTCATAGGTTTACCATCAGTCCGAAATTTTTTTGTCATAAGATTTACTGTTAGCAACTAACTTTGCATTATGAGATTTAACAATAACACCAAATCTTTTATCACAGGTGGGCATTTCTAAGTATTCTTATTATACCGAGCCTTGTGTTTGGACAGTTTGGTTTGTTCAATACCCATTCTGTCTTTCAACTCCTTCCTAAACCTTGACATGGGTTTAAATACTGGGTTTCCTTTCCCTTCAGTGTGGCCTTCAGTAGGGTTCTCAGTCTAAGATCATATTTACCGGAGAGATAAAGATGTAAGGGGATTTCTCATGTTGTCTAGCCCCCTGTAGAGCTGCTTCCCAACCCCAGGGTATGGCCATGCAAAAAAACCACCCGTTCTTCACCTTGGTCACTGACTAATGCGGAGGCAGAGTGCCTGTCATAGGTTTCACCCCCATTCTGGACTTTAGAGTACTGATATGAGGACCTGCATGAGAAGCCCTAAACTTAATTACCAGCTTAGATCTGGTTTTGCTGCCACCATCCAGATGTCTGAGTTATCTGGAAAACTCTGTCTTCCCCTCAGAAACCTTCCCCTCCCTGGGTAGCCTTGAGAGACTCCTCCACTAATTCCCTGGTGAGTCCAGATCCAATTCCCTTGGATCTAAAAAAATAGGGAAAAAATCAATGAGATTCTTAAAAAGAAGGCTTTTAATTAAAGAAAAGAAAGGTAAAAAAAAAACCCTCTGGGAGACAGCATACAAGCTGATCTCACAGACAACACATTTAAAACACAGGGTGTTCCCCTGGGCAAAAACCTCAGTACACACAAGAATACCCAAATTTGATTATTCCCCTAATGCCAAGACAAGTTACAAAAAGAAAACAAACATAAACCTATTTATTCTTTTCTAAACTTACTACTCTGATAAGAGGCTGGTTCCTTGATCTTTTCCACTCTGGGTGGAACTCAAACTGAACTCAAAACAAAGGAAACTTCCCTCCTTTCTTTTGAAACATCTTGTTCCCCCATTGGTTCCTCTGGCCAGGTGTCAGCTAGGCTAGGTGAACTTCTTAACCCTTTACAGGTAAAAGAGGCATTAACCCTTAACTGTCTGTTTATGACAGTGCTAAACACCCTTTTTAGATTTTGAGCATGTAACTCCCGAGTGTTGCAAAACATTGTAAGTGTAGTGTTTCCTGGCAATATGTCACCTTCTTGCTCTATACCCAGCTAACCACAGAAACCTCTGCCCCTGTATCTTCCCACCAAAGTGTTCCCTGCAATAAATGCTAACATCCTTGATGTGCTTTATGTGTGGTTGTGTAGAGGATAATTTTACAAACCCAGCATGATAAGTGACAGGTGACTGAGGAGTTTCTGTGCTCAGGGTCGCAGCATTCACATGGCTTCCATGCTGCCTGCTTCCTTCCAGCACAGGGCATTTATTCCTCATGTTGTCAGTGGAATTACAATGATAGCACCTTCAGGACTCTTCTGATTTTACAGAAGATTTGAGTCAAGGATTAGAAGAATGGGGTAAAAGAGAACCCTGCTTTCTAACGAATTGATACCCCTTTCTGTGTGGTTTATTCACAATAGATGCTCGTGTCTGCTCGAAATCAACTTCTGGGGAAGCCATCTCATCCATAGTTTTCACCTTTTTGTCCCATAGACACTGTTTTACATCATCTGTACATAAGTTTAAGAAACACTCCTGAGCAACAAGGTTAAACATTCAGTCAAACCTGTAACATCTTTGCTTCTTACACAGTTTTCCATCAGATCTTTCAATTTGTTTACTGTTCCACTTTACTCATACCAGCCCCCCGCTTAAAATTCCCTGTAGCGGCTTTGCAGTGGTTCCTCACCCTCTGGGTCAGTGGAAGGGCCACTCTGCCTCAGTACACTGCTTGGTGTCACCCACAGTTAGGGAATTTTCCAGGCAACCCACAGCCTGTGTCTCTGTCCAGCAGTCTGGGCACAGCGGTTGTCAGTTAGGGTCTCTAACCTGCAATCGGAGCAAAGGAGAAAAAAATGTTTTGAGTCCAAGCCCTTCATCAGGGCAGGGCAGCAAAGAGTCTATGGCTTGGGCCTGTAGTCAGGGCTGAGCAGCAAACAGTCAGTTCTGAGCCCCTGTCCCTCAATCAGGGCGGGTGGTAAAGTGTCTATGGCTTGGGCCTGTACGCAGGCTGAGCAGCAAAGGAATAGTTATTATCTCCAAGTCATCAGACAGGGTGGGGCAGCTCAGGCCTGTACTCAGGGCCGAGCAGAAAGAGGGTCGGCTATCTGAGCTCCATCATATGGTCGACAATTGTGTCCCAGCCCTGAGTGTGGTGTAGAATTCCACCACTGGGTCAGCTGGGAATCCAGCCGAAACTCGCTGACTGGATCGCTGGCCACAACACAGTCAGACTTGGGTTGGCTGCCTGGCGCCTGGATTGATAGGGGTTCTTCTGGTTCATCTGAGTAGGAGGCTAGAGCCAGTCCCAGTGGGGCCTTGGTCAGGGGGTGGCTCCAGCAGCTCTGGCCAGTCCTGTAACCAGCTCAGTGGGGATCCACACTCAGGAGAGGGCAGGAGGCATCTGTCTCCTTCGGTGGCTTCAGCCTAACAGAGCCCCCAGACCCGTCCTTTATAATTCCTGTTCCACCTTCTGACTTCCAGTGGGAGGGGTCAGCATGTCCTGGCTCTGCCCACTAGGGTTCACAGAGTGTATCTCCCCCTCTGGTTGAGTGCTAAGGAAGGAGATTCCACCACCTCCCTAGGTAATGGAATCTCCTTCCTTAGAGGTTTTTAAGGTCAGGCTTGACAAAGCCCTGGCTGGGATGATTTAATTGGCATTTTATTGAATATAGCCTGGAGTAAAAGGATTCTGGTGCTGCTTTTCCAGCAAATCCACTTGGTGTTTCCATTCTTTCTTCTCAACTTCTTGATGTTTTAGTTCCATAGTCCTTCTGTGTTCAGCCTCCTCTCGGGCAGCATCTGCCTTTTCTAGCTCCAAAAAATCTCCCATGTTCTTTTTCTTTTCTTACTGCCTGCAGTGTGAAGAGCTTGAATTTCACAATTATTTCACTCTTTTCCCACATCTTGCTGCTTTTCTGTACTTCCTTCCCTTTCCTGAAATAAGCAAACAGAAAATAATAAACTGGTAACCTCTTTGACTCATCTCCAACCACTACATTAAAGTTTCATTAAAATCTCTACACCAGTGTATGAACTGCAAGTCTCACTCAGAACAACAAGCCCCAGCCGCTGTTCCTGAGCAGATTTCCCTTTACACTTTAAAAAACATGTTGTTTTAGGTTAAAAAAATATAAAACAGATGTATTAAGTACAGAAATATAGATTTTAAGTTAGTAGTAGTAGTAAGTGTAGAGATCAACATAGATTACACAAGAAATGAAACAAAATCACAAACTAAGTTCTATATACTAGACAGGATTGGAATCAAACAGTGTCTCAACCTGATGGTACAAACAGTTCACCAGTCTTCCATGCACAGGGTGGGAATTCTACTTTTCATCTTGGGACCATCTCCTCAGTCAAAGTTTTTTTCCTCTAGCTATGGTGTTCAGTTGTGCTGAGTAAGACCAAGTGGTGATATCACTTCCACTTTTAGGAGTTTTGATGGGATATAGCAGGAGCCTTTACCCATATCTTGGTGAGAATGTCCCAGAAAATTCCACCAGGTGGGGATAAGCTTCTTCCATCATCCATTGTGTTCATTGATGGGACATAAACTTGAATAGCGTATTTACAATGTTCCAGGTAGTCTGGATGTAAACTACATTTTAGGAGTTACCACAGGAACAAACACATTTGAAATACAGATAAATAGTGAATATTCCTAACTTCAGATAAAAAAAATGAGACATGCATACAAATAAGATAATCATATTCAGGAAACCACAACTTTTCCATAGACACCTCATGTGACAAATTGTGTACAAGACTTTTTGAAATAATGTAACAGTGATGAATATGGGGGGCCAGGGTGTTGCTTTGGGGTGCAGAATGTCACAGCAATATGTTTATCAAAGTAGAGCTCTTTGAGATATAATTTTCTATTTTTATATAAGAGATACCTCCATGTCCTCAAAAACATACATATACCATATAAAACATTCTGGCTGTACCACAGGAGAAAAGCAAGCTGAAGTACAGCAGGGACGTCCAGAGGATTCAGGGGGCCTGAGGTCTTCGGCGGCGGGGGGGCTCCCACCCCTGAATTGCTGCCGAAGGCCTGGCAGTTCGGCGGCGGGTCCCAGGGAGAAGGACCTCCCCCCCGCCGCAGGGCTTCAGGGCACTTTGGCAGCGGGTCCCGGTGTGGAAGGACCCCCCACCGCCGAATTGCCACCGAAGACCTGAAACGGAAGAAGCTCTGGGGGCCTGAGCCCTGTGAGAATTTTCTGGGGCCCCCGGAGCGAGTGAAGGACCCCGCTCCAGGGGCCCCAAAAACACTCGTGGGGGCCCCTGCAGGGCCTGAGGCCTGGGCAAATTGCCCCACATGCCTCCCCCTCTGAGCGGCCCTATTCTGTTCATTCTCTTTGGGGCACCCGCCATTAGCAACTGTCAGAAGACAGGATACTGGGCTTGATGGACCTTTGGTCTGACCCAGTATGGCCGTTCTTATGTTCTTATCTTCATGGCATATGCCAAAGGAATGTAGGCTCCTTGCAAATGGAGTGCTGGGCTGATCAAGCTCTGGGAAGGTGTTTAAAGAGGTCTGGTTGCATAGTCACGCAGGGTCTGTCTTGTTCTGCTACTGAAGATTTGGTGCCCACGTGATTGCTGGCCACTTAGTGGCATTCCTTAGTAGAATGTCCCTTCAGATTTTGCTGCTCATTTACTCTAGTACTGTGTCCCCAGCAAGAAAGCTGCCAAAACTGACACAGCTGATGGGGGCGGTTGTGGGTTCAATGTATCCTCATTCGTAATCTTGTGCTGCCCCTTGATATGGAGCAGCTGCTGGAGACCAGGAGCATTGAAAATTTCAGGCCTGAGTGCTCAGACTTCCTCAGCCCCCACATTTCACTTCCATCCACGGGAGCTGGGGTACCCATTGCTCTATAGACTTGCAGCTTTGCCGGAAGCCTGATGCCACGACATCCCACAAAGGCTGTGGAAGGGAACAGGGCAGCAGCTGCCGCTCTCCAAGTGCCACATCTTTCGAGCCACCTCCAGCTCTGTCTATGAATCTGCCACATGCTCAGCTACCCCCCAGAGAGGTTAACACCAATCCGGTTACAGTTTGAAGTTGCAGGTTGCTTGATGACATTAGTGGCCAGGGACTTTGTTTTACCTGGATGAATAACCAGAGTAATGCGCACGGCTTCTTGCCCAGCCAGATCAGCTCTCAGATGAACAGCGCCTAGAGTGTTTGTAACTGGCACCTAGCGTGAGATGCATATTACAATTGGCAGAGAGAGGGAGGTGTGTGGAGTGAGTTACAAAGGAAAGAGAGAAATGGACTTAAATGCACGGAGAGAGAGAGAGATGGGATGAAACCTACTAAAACAGGGACTGCCTGTATTTTCCATCCTGGGGAGCAAGTTCAAAGGGAGAAGAGAAATCCACTCCCTGACCCCAAACTGGTACTCCCAGAAAGAGAGAGAGAGAGAGAGACGGGATGAAACCCACTCAAACAGGGACTCCCTGTCTCTGCCGTTCTGGGGAGCACTTTACAAGGGAGAAACAAATTCTCTCTCTCACCCCAAACAGGCACCGTGTATTGCAGAAAAATTTCCTCCAAGGGAGCACGGCTGGATCAGTTCTGGAACCAGAGCACTTGGGGAAACACTGAGGGCAGAGGAGTCATATCTGGGTGAAGAGAAGATCTTGGGACACCTCCCTGCCCAGACCCACTCCCCTTCCACTCACAGTCCACTAGCATCTGTGCAGCAGCTCCACGTTTGCTGTCACAGCCCTGCTCAAGCTCTTGTGGCTGGACACCCAGTAGGTGGCTCTGTTTGGGTCCCACACACTGGACACGTGATTTTGAGTCAGAGCAGGATTCAGGTGTTCGCTGGTTCTGGGTTTCTAGGCTCACTCTCGTGGGGCGGCTTCCATTCTCGCACCTCCATCTGGGAGCAGAGACTCTGAGGGCAGTTTTGGCCTGGATGCCCCAGACTCTCCCATTGCTTCAGCCCACCCTTCCCCGGGCTCCCCTTGGGCCCAATCTGTTTCCAGTTTCTCTCTTTTGGGGCACATGACTGTTAAAGGAAACAGACCCAGGTCTTGCAAACGAGGTTCCTAGAACAATTACTCTACTTGAGAGAGCACAAACGATACCCAGATCCAGGTAATCACTATACGACACCTGCACACCACTCCCTGCCTCTGTGTCCTCACCATGCTGGAGCATCTTTGGGATTTCATCAGAGCTCTCCAGGGCATTCAGGATCTCCTGGCTTCTCCTCCAGCTGGAATCTCTCTCTGCTGCAGCCAGAGCCCTGCAACCAAAGAGTCCCCACTACCATGTTTGTGCCTCTCGCCTGCCCCAGCTTCTTCTGACTCATCCAGTCTCTGTGTTTTTGAAGGTGTGATGGGTTGAATCACAGAACCCCCCTTGGGAGCGGCCACCTGATGTGCCAAGACTACCTCTGCTCCTGCTTTCCTGCCCTGGCAGCTTGGGACTCCAGCACCCTGTCTTGCTGAGCCAGACATGCCCGCCTGCTCCAACACAGACCCAGGGTCTGAATTATTAACTCAAACACCCTTGGCTGGTGACTGTTCAGTTTCACAAGGTTGAGTGGGGCTGTGACACAAAACCTGGAGCTGCTACACAGATGTGGACGGGGAGTGGCCCTGGCCAGGGAGGTGTCCACAAGATATTTTCTTCACCCATATGTGACTCCTCTGCCGTCTGTGTTTCCCCAAGTGCTCTCGTTCCAGAACTGATTGAGCTGGGATCTGGAACACACGGTGCCTGTCTAGGGTCAGGGAGAGAGTTTTTGTGTTCCTTGGAAAGTGCTCCCCAGAACGGCAGAGACAAGGAGTCCCTGTTCTAGTGGGTTTTGTAACAGGTCTCTCTCTCTCTCTCTTTCTCTTTTCTTCTGGTGTCTTTAGGTCCCCGTCTCGCCTACCTTTGTAACTCCCCCCAACCCCCCCCCCCCACACACATGCCTCCCTCTCTCTGTAACTTCTAATTCCCAAGTCCCTGGCCATTTCTAATGGGTTTCATTATTTGTTTTATTAATAAGTTTACAGATTAATATTAGAGTATATTTCACCTGTAACAAAAGCGACCTGCAGGCCACATCCTGTATGTTGAGCTAAAGCAGTGAGCAGATATGAAACTTTTTGGGGAAAAGTGCAGCCAGAACCTCCTGTTGAAGTTGTGGAGGAGTTGGAATAGGGGCTGCAACCTTGCGCATTCTAGACAGGCATGCACCAGGGTCTGACTCATGCCCCAAAATGGGCAGGCATCTGGAATGGGGGTGAACTGTGCCACGTACATGCCTGTGCTCATGGCTCCATGGAGGAGCCACCAACCAATATCCCCAGTGGACTGTGGGACCAGGATGGAGTAATTTCTGGAACACCGGATTCCTCACCCTCTGCAGATGGGACTAGGTTTCTCCACTTGGTATCAGGGTATCAGAGGAAGTGAAGCGTGTGGAGCATGAGCATGTAAAGTTGTGTCCTTGCTGGAATTCAGAAATGAAATGGATGCAGGTTGTCCCCTCTCAGGACAAAGAGAGAGACCAAGCAGGTAACCCAGCTTCTACTGAAACGACACATATAAAATTGCAGAATTTGTAAGTAATAGGAAGGAAATACATTAGATTATCTTTTCGTTTAGCTTGCAAATTTTTCTTATTCTACGAGGGGGATATATTCCTGGTTTTGTAACTTTAAAGTTGAGCCTAGAGGGGAATATTATTCTCAACCCTTCCCAGGAAAGGGGATGAAGGTGCTTGGAGGGATGTTTTGGGGTGGGTAGGGCTTCAAGTGGCCCCTCCCTGAATGTTTGTTTAAATCACTTGGTGGTGGCAACAATACCATCCAAGGACAGGGAAAGGAATTTGCGCCTTGGAGAAGTGTTTAACCTAAGCTGGTAGTTATAAGCTCAGCGGGTCTTTTATGTGGGTCCCAACATCTGTACCCCAGAGTTCAGAGTGGGGAGGGAACCCTGATAGTACCCTATATCACAAAGAAAGGAGAGGACCTGGCAAAATGGAAAACCACCTTAGAGCCTCTGGTGTTCAATGTTTAAAGATGGTTGGCTTCATTCTGAGGGTGAGGAGGATCCTCATGGGCAGGAGAATCCCCAACCAGCCTTAAAACAATCACTGGCCAACCTGAAAGGCTTGTCACAGAAATTGTGGGCCCACTGGTAGACCAGGATGCCCTCCCTCCCTGTTCCCCTCCACTCCTCCAAAACAGCTCTCATGGCCCAGAGGACAAGCTAGAAGTCTCCCCAAAGCTGGAGAGGAAGCTTCACCTTACCCATGAAATCACAGGTGTCCAACAGAAATGATGAGGATCATCCAGCAGCAAAGTGGCAGACGGTGTCATGGACTTATGATTATCCTCTGGCTGGGCCCCTGTTATGACCCTGACTGGCTCTTTCTCCACAGGGTTAGTAACAAATTAAGAATAAATGTTTACATTTTAACACGAATTCGTGCCCGTTAAGTGACTATCCATAAGATGTGAGAACACATTGATTTTAGAGATGACTGGGTCACAGCTGACAAGGGGACGGGAAGACAGGAGTAAGTGACAGGGGCAGCACATTCGGGAGAAGACACACAGCAGGGTTGAGGCTTGACAGAAGAGATGAGACAAGATTGCAATTTCAGGTACCCGGCTAAGATCAATCAGAAAGTTTACAACCCAATGTACTGTACATAGACTGATACCTCAGTTCATCACATTGACACAGCACAGTAAGGACAGGGAAGGGTTTAATGTCTTGGTCTGTCCAGGAAGTGATTCAGGGAAGAGGCCCCATCACCATGCACCAAGCAGCTCTGCACGAAGCTCAATCTGAGAGCCAAAGCACAAGGAGAAAACATTTAGGTCTCTTTATGAGTAAAGAGCTGGATCAGCCTGCCCCGGATCTGTTTTGTCCTCACCCCGTAAATGATGGGGTGCAGCATGGGGGGCACCAGCTGGTACACACTGGTAATAAGAATGAGGAAATGAAGTGGCACATTCTGGCCAAACCGTTGAATGAGAGAGGAGACTAAATCTGGGATGTACAATGCTGAGATGGCACAAAGATGAGAGATGCAGGTCCCAAAAGTTTTGAGCCGGGCATCCTTTGTGGGGAGGCGGAAGATGGCCCGGAGGATCAGAGTATAGGACACGGCGATAAAAAACATGTCCATTCCACTCACCGAGATAAGGTTAAACAACCCATAGTAACTATTGATGCGGATGTCAGCGCAGGCCAGCTTCAGCACAACTATATACCCACAATAGAAGTGGGGGATGATGTTGGTTCTGCAATATGGCCACTGCCTCACCAGGAAGGGATAGGGTAATGTGATTATTCCACTACGCAGTACCACGGCCAGGCCTATCTTGGCCACAACAGAGTTTTTCAGGATCATCGAATATCTCAGAGGATTGCAGATTGCTGCATAGCGATCAAAAGCCATGGCCACGAGGATTCCAGACTCCATCTTTGAGAAGGAGTGAATGAAGTACATCTGGGTGAGGCAGGCACTGAAACTGATCTCCCTGGAATTGAACCAGAAGATGCTCAGCATTTTGGGTAGGGTGGAGGTGGACATGACCAGGTCCGTGACAGCCAGCATGCAGAGGAAATAGAACATAGGCCCATGGAGGCTCGGCTCCCTCTTCACAATGAACAGGATGGTGAAGTTCCCCAATACGGCTATGGCGTACATAGCACAGAAGGGAATGGAGATCCATATATGGGCTGCCTCTAAGCCAGGAATGCCCAGTAGGATGAAGGTGGAGGGGTTGGTGAAGTCGGTTGTGTTAGAATCTGACATGGTGTAGGGGAGAAAATTTCCAACTCTGAGGAAAGAGTGTCTCCTGGATTTACCATATACTCCCCTGACTTTCTGTGTGTTCCCAGGATCTTGGGTGTTGGTCACAGTAGAAATGCCTGAATGGAGAGACAATGTTAATATGAGACACTGCATACAGTAGTGGAGGCTGTTCTCATGGAAGAAGCAAATTGAGAGTACGCATTGATTGATCAAGGGAAAAATGCAGATGCAACACACCTTGATTTCTCAGAGGCATTTAATTTAGTAGGGGAAAATATTGAGTTAATAATATTAACACTCTGCAATATCATGTAAAACATGGACTGAAGGCTGGTTAACTGATGGATCTCAGAAAGCTGTAGTCAATAGGCCTTTGTTAGTAAATGTGGCTGTTTGTAGTGGGGTTCTGTAGGGATCAGTTCTAGGCCGGACGCTATTCAATATTTTCATCAATGATCTGTAAGCAAATAGAAAATCACTGCAAATAAAATGTGCAGATGACCCAAAGATTGAACGCAAAGATGGGAGGATTTGGAAAGTGGGCCCCATGTAAACAAAATGTTTTAATACAGGCAAATGTGAAATGATCCTCCCAGAAGAGGCAATGCAGGCCCGACCCACATACTAGGGCACTGTATAATGGAACCCAAGGACTCTGAAAAGGATTTAGGGGGCATTGTGGACAACAAACTCATCATGAGTGTAGAGCGGGACACTGTAGCATAAAGGGATGACGTGGTGCTCAGATGCATAAACAGGGAGTGGTGAGTTGGTGCAGGGGAAGGATTTTACCTCTGCACATGGGATTGGTGGAACAAACTGCATCCAGTACTAGGGTTCACATTTGAAAGAAAAAGATGTTGGAAACTTAGAGACGGGGCAGAAAAGAGCAACAAAAATGATTGGAGGATAGAGAAAAAGCCGGATTGTTAGACATGAAGGTGTGTATCTCTTTAACTTATCAAAAAGATGATCAAGCGGAGACTTTCATCGGGAGGAAAGCATGGATAATAATGGGCTCTATAATCTACCAGAGAAAGGCTGAGCAAGATCAAAGGGCTGGAAGCTGAAGCCAGGGATATTGCAGCTAGAAATTAGGGCCAAATATTTAGCACTGAGGGTGAATAAACATTGTCAAGGCCGGCTCCAGGCACCAGCCAAGCAAGCTCATGCTTAGGGCGGCAGATTCCAAGGGGCGGCTTCCGCCCAATCTTTTTTTTTTTTTGTGCTTCCTCACTTCGACCACCCATGCAGGTTTTTTTCTTTTTGCTTCACTGCTTCAGCCGCCCTGTAGGGGGCGGCAGCACAGAGGAGAGGCGTGCCCTGCTGGAAGTGGTGCCAGGTCTGTAGCAAGCTCTGCAGGGCAGCCCGTGTCCTTCCCTGCCCGCCGACCGGAGCACCGCAGAGCCCTCCTGGCAGGCGGCGTGGCAGGTGCCCTGCTGAAGGAAGCCCTGGCCGCTCCCCTGCTCTCTCTGCCCCCCGCTTCCCAGGGCACATCTGCAGGGCCGGGAGTCCCCCTGCACCTGCGCTCCATCTGCCCCACAGGTTTGTTTGTCCCCCCCGCCCTCTTCGCTGCTCCAGACGGCCTGCAGGTTTGTTTGCTTGGGGTGGCAAAAAAGCCAGAGCCGTCCCTGAACATTGGCACACACTGAGAAGGGAAGTGTTGGATTCTCCAATTCCCCATGTTGTCAGATCCAGACTGGATGATTTTCTGGAAGATCTGCTTGAAGGGTTGTTTACACTTAAAATGCTACAGCCGTGCTGCCATAGTGCTTCAATAGAGACACTAATTACAGGGATGGAAAGGTGTTCTCCCTCAGCACAAGTACTCACCGAGAGGTGGTAGCTAGGTCAATGGAAGAATTCATCTCATGCTGTCTACACCAGGGCACAGATTATCCAACAAGTTCTTGGAATGTATTGGAGACAATTCTTTGTTGCAGAAGCTGGAGAAAGCAACTAGGAGAGATGCTGTTGTAGACCTGATTTTGACATATAAGGAGGAACTGGTTGAGACTTTGAATGTGGAAGGCAACTTGGAGGAAAGTGATTGTGAAATGATAGAGTTCATGAGTCTAAGGAATGAAGTCTAAGGGGAAAAACAATAGAAGACAGGTATTTTTTCAGAGAGACATTAGTAAGGGCACAAGAGCAAACTATCTCACTGTGTAGGAAAGAGAGGATGTATGGCACGGGACCACAATGTCTTATCCAGGAGATCTTGAATGATCTAAAAAACAAAAAAATATCCAACAAAAAGTGGAAACAAGGTCAAATAACAAAGGAGGAATATAATCAAATAACACATGTATTTATGGGCAAAATGAGAAAGGCCAAGGCACAAAACTAGATCAAACTAGGTGGAGACATAGAGGGTAACAAGAAAACATTCTACAAATTCCTTAGAAGCAAGCGGAAGACCAAGGACAGGGTAGGTTTGTTACTAAACGAAGAGGAAAAAACAATAAAAAAAATGTGGCAATGGCAGAGGTGTTTAAGCTTTGGTTTTCACCAATACAGTTAGTGGTGTTTGGACGCCTAACATAGAGAATGCTGGTGAAAATGGGGTAGGTTCAGTTGCTAAAATAGGGAAAGAACAAGATAAAGGTTACTTGGACAAGTTAGATGTCTTCAAGTCACCAGGGCCTGACAAAATGCATCCTACAGTACTCTGAAGGAACTGACTGAGGAGCTATCTGAGCCATTAGCTTTGAAAAGTCACGGTAGACAGGGGAGATTCCAGAAGACTGGTAAAGAGCACATATAGTGCCTATCTATAAAAAGGGAAATAAGGGAAACCCAGGCAATTACAGACCAGTCAGCTTAACTTCTGTACCAGGTAATATAATGGAACAAATAATTAAGGAATCAGTTTGTAAACATCTAGAAGACAATAAGATGATAAATGACAGTCAGCATGGATTTGTCAAGAACAAATCGTGTCAAAACAACTAGATTGCTTTCTTTAACGGTAACAAGCCTTGTGGATGGGGGCAAGCAGTAGATGTGGTATATGTAGACATTAGTACAGCTTCTGATACAGTCTCTCATGATCTTCTCATTAAGACACGAGGGAAATACAACTTAGGTTGAGCTACTATAAGGTGGGTGCATAACTGGTTGTAAAATCACTCCCAGAGAGTAGCTATTAATAGTTCACAGTGATGCTGGAAGGACATAACAAGTGGGGTTCCCCAGCGATCAGTTCTGGGTCCCGTTCTTTTCAATGTCTTCATCAATGGTTTAGATCATGGCATGGAGAGTACACATTAAGTTTTCAGATGATACCAAGTTGGGAGGGGTTGCAAGTCTTCTTGAGAATCGGATAAACATTCAAAATGATCTGGAAAAACTGGAGAAAAGGATGATTAGGGGTCTTGAAAAAATGACCTATGAGGGAAGACTGAAAGAAATGTGTTTGTATAGCTTGAAAAAGAAAAGTCTGAGGGGGGACATGATAACTGTTCTCAAATACCTACAAGGTTGTTACAAGGAGGGAGAAAAGCTGTTCTCCTTAACCTCTGAAAGAAGACAAGGAGCGATGTACTTAAACTGCAGCAAGGGAGGGTTAGGTTGGACATTAGGAAAAATTTCCTAACTGTCAGGGTGGTTAAACACTGGAATAAATTGTCTTGGGAAGTTACGGAATCTCCATCATTGGAGATTTTTAAGAGCAGGTGAGACAAACACCTGTCAGGGATGTTATAGATGGGGCTGATCCCTCCAGGAGTGCAGGGAATGGACTTGATAACCTCTTGAGGTCCTTTCCAGTTCTATGATTCTATGATTCTAACGTATAGCTATATCTCTCTGGGGTGGGGCTTTTTTTTGCTGTTTCAAAAAATGGAAATGCAATGTTAAGTTATATCAGCAGAAGTACAACATGCAAATCACGGCATGTGATAGTATTTCTCTACTCTGTGCGGGTTAGGTCTCAATTGGAGTAATGTGTCCAGTTTTGCTCACCAATGTATAGAAAGGATGTAGACAAAGTGGAAAGGATCCATAGGCAAGTGACAAATGTTATGCAAGGGATGGAATGCAAACTGTATGAGCAAACCAAAGGAACCAATATGTTTACTTGGAAAAGAGGAGATTAATGGGGGACATGATAGTGCTCTTCAAATACCTGAAAGGCTGCCCTAAAAAGATGGAGGAAAGTTTTTCTTTCTTACCACAGAGGGGCAGGACAAGAGGCAATGGGTTCAAATTCCTGCCTAGCAGATTTAAATTAAATTTCAGGAAAATCTTCCTAACTTTAACTATAGGAGGCCAATGGAACAGACTCCCAGGGAAGTCATGGACGCTCCATCTGTGGAGGTTTTTCACAGACGTGTGAATAGTCACCAGTCTTAGATGACTAGGACAAAACAAATCCTGCATCTTGTCAGGGGATAGACTAGCTGTCCTTTCTGTTCCCTTATAACCCCATGGCTCTATCACTCTATGATGTAAAATCCTAGTGTAGACCCAGCTTTAGTCACACGCATGTCTTTTGGCTCAATCCAGAGGTAACTGAGTGAAATTTAACGGGCCTGTGTTTTACAGGTGGTCAGACTGGATGATCAAATGGTCCCTTCTGACCTAAATGTCATGAATCTATTGCTAAAAAAAGGAGATCAGACATTTATATTTAATGTGTCTCATAACATGAACAAGAGAAGATTTAGTTAAATTGAAAGTCTGAACATATAACATTGAGAAAAGGTTATTGCTACCATAATTCCTATTTGGTCTGTAGAACTCCTTGCTGACAACATTATTGGAGTGAAGAACATAGAAGAATGGGATTCACAAATGGATTGGCTATTGTAGGTGGTGCTGGTGGCATCACCTGTGGTTAAGGCTGTCTGACACCTTCAAATAGAAGACCTCTTTTTAAGTTGCTTATACGTTTCCCAGATTTTAGGTATTTAGACTGAAATTTCCCTTGCTGGGATCTGCTCCAATCAGAATTTGTTTTTTTTTGAAAGTTTCAGGCATAACAGTTCAGCCAACTTTTCAAATGAAGTTAGGAGAAAGTATGTGTTACCCATGTTTTAAAAAAATCTCATTATTGTTCTAGCGAGGAGCCCTAGTACCTCCAAGATTTCTAGCAGATAAAAGTAAGGTAAACCCCCCTGTCTCTCTGCCCCATTAAAAGACAGAGCCCTGAAATGCAAGAGGAAAGTGTGACAGTGTCTGTGCATTAACACACAGTTGGTTTCTGACATCTGTACTCAGTTCTTGCTCCAAGGGGAATTTTGCCTCACTGGTGCCTGAGCAAACTATGGTCTTGATTGCACATCTACTAACATTTTTCATACTGTAGAATTCACTGTGCCACTGAAATGCACCACCTTGGGGCTGGAGGCCATCAGGCAGGATGAGGAAGGGTGCACAGAAATCAGTGACATTTTGGCCAGTGATTCTTTAGCAAACTCATCACTTATGGCAAGGGCACTGGGATGTGTCATAGTTGTGCAGAGCGGAAAGGACCACAGACTTACTCTCTGTCCTACCTCATCAACGTTGCACAGGGCTTGTCAATCAGGTGAGCTCCTCAGCAAGAGATGGCACCTGTGAATTCTGAGATGGAAGTGTCCTCCCTAGGAATCCCCCTCAGGTATCCATGACTCACACCTCTCTCAACCCAGCTTCATCAGCAGCATCCCATGATAAGAGCCGACACAGGCATGTGCACAGTTTCTAATATAGCTCTGTGTATTCCCCGTGGGGTTCGCTCAGCCTCTAGAGGAGAAGGGAACATCTGAATGTAAACAGACTGTAATGGAGCATGTCTCCACTTCTGTGCTAATTATCCAGCTTTAGGAGTAAACAGTAATTGAGGAACCTTCCCAAAGGGAGATGAGAACTCCTGGGCTCTGTGCTGAGCCAGAGAGGAATTGGCTGGTCTGTACATTTGTGTGCATATATTTAAAAATTATAGCTGATGAGTAAGAAAACTAGGGATAATGCCTAACTCTCCAGAGGATCTGATATCGTGTAAATTGTCAGGATTCAGAGAGACCTGGAGAAAGTTGAATAAGAAGAGACACAAGTGCTTACAGCAAACACATGGGGCTGTCGCTAAGGGATCAGAGATCAGTACTTCTCATCAGTAACTATCATCAGACTGTGCAGCACCTTTCATTGATGTATCTTCAAAACACCTAGCAAAGAAAAGTCACTATGAACATTCCCCATTTCACCAATGGGGAATGTTCGTAGCTGAGGCATGGAGAGATATGACATGTCCATGGTCACACAGACACGGACTGACAGAACCCAAGTGTCCTGACTTCCCTTCCATACCCACGGTCTCTCTGTCAGTAAGTGACCACATGACAACAAGGAAATGGACTCTCAGTTTTGCAGGGCCTGTTCACTGTGGGGGAGGAAGGAATTCCCTGGGGACCGCCGATCCCTCTGGCAAACCAATCCGGGCCCCCTCTCACACTGTGAGGCTGTGACAAGCTGCAATCCTCTCAGGTCTTGCACTTACACAGCTATACAGAGACAGGGACACACCCAGAGGCAGGTACATGAATGATTTCACTAGCGAGCCATGAACTAACAATAGAGAGGCTCTAGCCAGTTCCCCTCATCTCCCCAGCCTAGGACCCAAGAGCTGTACCGTCTTGCCCTGGGCAAAAGCCTGACCGGTATCAGTTTATTTCCCAGCCTGCCCTTCCCTCAATGTGGAGAGGACAATACATCAGCCTGAGCAGATTTCCCTTTTATGTTTCAAACAGCATCCTGTAGTAAGGGAAACAGTATAAACCAGATTTATTAATTACAGAAAGATCGATTGTTTATGTGATTATAAGTAATAGTGTAAAGAACAAAGTTGAAATCTGGGAAATAAACAACATCACAATCTAAGTTCTATACACTAGACAGGCTTTGAATCAAACAGTGTGTCACCCTGATGGTACAAACAATCCACCAATCTTCCATGCACAGGCTGGAAATCCCTTCAGCCTGGGACCACAGCCCCAGTTCAGTCCCAGGTTCTAACGTCTTTCGTGTTGAGTTGTGGGGGGAGTGAGGCCAAGAGATGATGTCGCTTCCACATTTTATAGCTTCTGCCATGTAGAGGGAGCTTCATTTTCCCAAGCAAAAGCCCCCAGGACAGTTACTGGAAAAGAACAGACACAAGATGGAGTCCAGAGTCACAGGAGCTGGTCACATGCCCTTGCATCCGTTCAGAACTTTACGCATACAATTAGGGTAATCATAGTCAGCAAATCATAATTTTCCATTGATGTCTGACATGACATATTTTATATACTTTGTAAAAATCACATCATAATCATATCACCATGGTAAATATGGTGAAGACAGAGTGTTGCTTTGGGGAACAGAGAATCGCACCTCCCCCCTTAGTTTACTGTAGGGCTATTAGTAACTGACTGATTCAGAAGCAGTATGTTCAATGCTCTTCCTTTTTGACAATACAACTCCCAAGTTTTGCAAATATTACAGTCAGGGGCGGCTCCAGGCACCAGCACACCAAGCGCGTGCCTGAGGTGGCAAGCTGGGGGGGGGGTGGCCTGCCAGTCCCTGTGATGGCGGCAGTCAGGCTGCCTTTGGCGGCATGCCTGCGGGAGGTCTGCCGGTCCTGCAGCTTCGGCAGTAATTTGGTGGCGGATACACCGAAGGCGCGGGACTGTAGGACCTCCCGAAGGCATGCTGCCAAAAGCCACCTGCCTGTCGTGCTTGGGGTGGCAAAATACATAGAGCCACCCCTGATTATTGTGTTATCCACAGGTGTTCTTGCAAAGTTTTGTGTGCCTTTCAACACTTTGTACATGAGCCTGTGATCTCAAAAGTAAGCTATTGTGCTTTCTGTGAAGCATTGTTAACCATTGTGCTTTTTTGACTGGTGATAACTCAATACATATATTCATCAATGCCATAAGGTGTTGGGCCTCAGTTTCCCCCTCCAGACAGCAGACCAGGTTTATTATCATTTCCCTCCTCTGACAAGCTTTGAGCCTGTGAACAGGTGTTAGCTGACAAGCAATAGCCATGTACGGCTTCTTGTTGATTACTCCTAGTATGGCAAAAACCTTTCCTCCAAAATCAGGCTTCACCTTTTCATACGTTTACCATCAGTACCAATTTTTTGTCATAAGATTTACCATTTGCATTTTGAGATTTAACAACACCAAATCTTTTATCACAAGTAGGCATTTCCAAATACTTTTTATATATAACGCCTTGTGTTTGGATAGTTTGGTTTGTTCAATACCCGTTGTGTCTTCGAACTCCTTCTTAAACCTTAACATGTGTTTAGCTACTGGTCTTCCTTTCCCCTCAGTGTGTCCTTCAGTAGGAATCTCAATCTAAGATCATCTTTGGGGTCTTGGTATGCCAGGGTCCGGTGAGATAAAGATGTAAGGGGACTTCCCATGTTGGCTAGCCCCTTTTGGCGTTCCCTCCCAACCCCAGGGTATGGCCATGGAAAAAATCTACCCCTTCTTCACTTTGGTCACTGACTAATGCGGAGGCAGAGTGCCAAAGACCTTCTTTAGATTTTGAACATATAAATCCCAAGTTGCAAATCATTGTAATTGTAGTGTTAGCCACAAGTGTTTTTGTAAAGTTCTGTGTACCTTTTAACACTTTGTAGATCAGCCCTGTGATCAAAAGTCTGAAAATGCGTGTGACGTTATTAATATAACCTGTGACCGTATAAGTCATTGTTGCAACCACTGTTTGTATATTTGCAGCAAATATTGTACAAAGGTTTTGTCGTGTGAGGTGTCCATGGAAAGGTTATGATTTGCTAATTATGATTATGATAGCTCTCTCTCTGTGTGTATCATTTTTGTAGTTGATGTTATGAATATTGGCTATGTACTTGTATATCGGTGTGTTTTAATTCTGAAGGAGCCTTGGTAAAGCATTTGGTCAGTGTGGAAGCCAGTAAATAATTAACAAGGATTTGAAGAGATCTTAATGAATGTTAGTTAGCATGAGTTAGGTTAACTGTGACCCTGGTGACGTGAGGAAGCAAGATAATGTAAGACAGAGTGAATTGTGTGAAAGTTATTACGACCTTGCAATATGCAGTCTTGCAGTCTTGTTTTTCTAGTGAGATAGCAGAAAAGCTTATGTATAAACAAAATGTATTTGTTGCTTTTTACTGTCTGTATTATTGCTAGAAATTGTCTGTAAAAGGTATAAAGGCTTGCTGTAATTGTTTACCAGTTGAGAGACCTGTCCAGGACCCTGTGTCCTATGGCACTCTCTCCCTCCATGGTAATTACTGGAGAAATAATAAAGTATTTAATTTTGCTGCACCCAAACAAAAAGCGAGAACTGAGTTTTCTTTGACAATTTGGGGGCTCGTCCGGGATGGCAATGCCCACGGACCCACAGACAACTACTACGGATCATTCCCTTTCGAACCCCATGGCGCCACATGAGAGGTATGAGACCTTTTGAAATCTATATTGGGGTATCGGAGGAGGACTTTCCATGAGGACGTCTGTCTCTCTGTTGGGCTCACACCATCTGAACTTATTGACTGTGCAGCAGGATCAGATGCAAAGTGGTATTGGGGAGAGGCCCCAATAAGGTTAGTTTATAGCAGTACTGGGAACTGCTGAGTTGGCCAAGGAAATGCATAAGGTAATGCATAAGGTAATGCATAGGTAAATGCATTAGAATGCACCGGTGCTGAGGCGTTTTTACCGCCTCAAGAGGGGTTGTCATACCACCTCATGGTATTGGTCCGGACCAGGTAAAGATGCATCATGGTTTAAAAAAAAAAAAAAAGATAAAAAGGTTGAAAACGGGTTAAAAAGAAAAAGAAAAAGGAAGAAAAGGAGGCCTTGGTGTGTGTGTGTGTACACCAGTGTGAGTGGCTGTTACCGGGCTAGCCCGGTAACTAGTGGATCTTTAGGAGATCCGACCCACGGTGGGCTGACTCAGCCTGGCATAGTCCGGCGAGGAAGCTGCCTGGGTCTAGGAGTGTGTGAACCCATCTTCCCTTCCCTTTCCTTGTGAGTCTCTCCTGTGTGAGTGGAAAATGTACGTACATTATGGTCCTAAAACCTGCAGGTATTTAAATGATTGGAATCTGTATACGCGTGAAAATTCATTTAAACAATGCCCATTAGAAGGTACCTTCAATCTAGATAAGATCATATATCTCAGTGGAGCTTTAATCACAAAGAAAAACCTCTGTCACAGTGTGAGCAATTTGTCTAGGAACGGGTTAATTTGAAATTCGGCTTAGCCCTGAGATAAAGGAGAAGTTGTTTTGTGTTCAAGGTCATGAATTAGTGGGAACTATGCTAAGTGCTAAGTAAAACTGCTTCAGCCCCAGCTGGTTGTGGAAAATAAAAAAAGGCAAACCAAAAAGCAGTATAAGTTACAAAACTGAGATTGCATTTGCAAAGCTTAACGGTTCAGTGAGATCCAACAGTTTTTGCAACCCTGAAGCCGGACAGGCAGCTGACCTGAACTGGAATCTCTGAAAGAGACGCTGCAGGAGATTCCAGGGTGTAAAAGAACAGCCATCCCAAGAGTGGAAGCATGTTGGAAATGCTGGACAAGCTGTATACAGGATAATCTCCCGTCCACCTATTTCCCTTCTCTGAACATTATACACAGACATGCCAGTCTGGATATGTGTAAGTATTAAAGTGGCTTAAGGCTTGGGGCATTCATATTTTTCCCGAGTGATGTGGGAGCATTCCCAACACTCTTCATTGTTGTTTTATTATTTTTAATGAAGCTTTAAAATTTGATTATATGCTCTGTCAGTTTGATCACCTGACATGAGGGATAAATTAGTAACAGGAATTTGTCACAGTTTGGTGAGCAATTAAGAATGGGGGGCACTACAGAATTTACACCATCTATCTGTTTTACCCTTGTTAGTTTATGTTTGCTTTGTTTGGTACTGTTGGTGTTTTGTGTTAAGAATAGCATGATTATAGGTGAGCTCTCATAGAATAAGGAAACACTATTTGGTTTTGGTGCACTATTTAGCTTTGGCTCTGTTTTGTTTAACCGGTTACTGATGTTTTTCTGCTCTGTTCATTTGGGCGTTAGGTGTGTGAGCGGAACTGAACTTCTCGTTCGTAATTCCTCAGGGTGGAAGCCATGTGTGCGATGAAGCTCTGGGGTTGTCCTGAAATTTTACAGTCCCGCCCCCCCCCTGTAGCGGACAATGTAATAGAAGTAGAAAAATTTGGCTTAGACTGTAATTTTCTTTGCTCTCTGTGTAATTTTCTTTTCTGTTTAAGTGTCAGCAGACAAATGGATGGGTCTCTGGGTAGACCCCCAAAGGGGTTTGGATTATGTGTTAAGTGAATGGCCATGTATTTTTGCCCAGGTGGCAAGCCTTACTAGGAAGGACTCAGGTAGTCTTGTGAGTAGAAATATTTTGGGGACAAGACCAGAAGGGTGGGGGCTAGTTGAGTAGCCCACCCTCCTAGCTAAGAACTGGTTGTGGAACAAGCTAGTGTCCATGGACGGGACGATTCAGTGAGGAAAAAAGGATCGGGCCCAAGCGGGAGGGCAACAGACAGAGTGTTTGGAAAACAGGTTGGAAACTTTTGAGGGTGTAGTGGAAAGAAGGAGTAAGTAAATATAAGCATGAGGATTTCAAATACTCAAGAGGATATTTGGAATGGTGATTTAAGTTGATAAAAGTGGCTGTTGGAAGGGGAAAGCAAGTGATTTTTAAGAGAACAGTTTTTGGTGTCTATGAAATGTTTGTGAATGAATTCAGGCAAAGTACTTATTAGATTGCAGTCATTTGGCTATGAACAATTTTGTTAAATCAGTTGAAGAATGTATACAGTGCTATGTAATGACATTTTATTAGGCCCTACAGGCACTATAAGTGGTGATGTTTTCTTTCAGTGTTTAAAAGCAGGAGTTTTAAAAAAAAAAAAAAAAAAAAAAACAAGCCGGAGAGCATCTGTGTTAATGCAAATTAACTAACTGTTAAGGTAGAGGCCGCTGAACCAGAGCTGTCTAAGAAGCACATACGAGAAAATATGGGGTAATTCCTCTGTTTTGCCTAGAATCAACAAGAGTATTTGTATACGGTATTTTAAGTACTGATTGACTGCCCAGAAGGGGCAGACCTCCGTTTTGCCTTTCAGATAATTAGAGAAGACTGATGCCAGCTGAACAGCATTCAACTTACCATGATTTATTGGCACAGTACAATTTATGTTTTGTGTTCTATGTTCCGTTTTGTGGTGTTTTGTCTCGTGGCCAAAAAAAATTGTTGTGTTTAATATTTTCATGAGATGGTCTGATTTGATATCAAGCGAAAATGTTGCATTGCAATGCAGATACTTGTTTTGTTCAATTTAGAATACAAAGTGTTTGGTTACATCAGAAAAATGTGATATACTAAAGTCTAATACATTTTCTTCAGTAAGAGAAAGAAACTACATTGGCCAAATCTTTTAATTGAGAATTGTTGTTAAAATCATACTGACAGTCTTTGGAAGCAAGGACATGAAAAGTTAACCCACTCCCCATATTGTACGAGGGATCCTTCTGGCTACCTCAGACTTTTAGCCAGAGGGCTGGGGATGGTGGATAGCTATTGGACTAGAAGTTATATTAAGTGAACTTCTCAAAGTGGGTGTGCTTGTCCTGGCTTGTTCTTCCAAAGTTCTGTAATAAGGTTATTTTAGTGAAAGGGTATATGTGGCATACTTGATTAATAAGACTAATGTACTGTATAACAGTAATGTTTATGTGTTCATGGTATAAAAGAAGGTGTATGAGTAAAGGGTAACAGTTTTCTTTGTATGTTAACGAAAAAAAAAAGAGAAAAGAAAAAAAAATGCAAAGAAGGGAGAAAAAAGAGAATGGCTAACATGTGCTGGCCCCAGTCAAGGACACCGCTTGGCTGCCTACCAAGGGAAGGGGGGGGGGGAATGGTTGCTACAGTTACACGAGATTGGTGTGCAGCGGCCAGCCCACTCTCCTCCTTGGGGACCATTTGTGAATATTCAGATTGATTTTATTTCGATGTCTACATGTTGTGGTTATGGATATGTATTTGTTTTAGTTGATGTATTTACCAATTGGGTTAAAGCTTTTCCCTGCAGGAAAGCAGGTGTCAGGACTGTTGTGACATTTTGCTTAAAGATTTTGTGCCACGTTTTGCCATCCCTGTGGGTATCAACAGTGATCGTGGAATTCATTTTTACTGGACAGATTGTAAAGGAGTTATGTGCAACTCACTGCCCTCACCACCCACAGTTGGGACAGTGGAACGCCAGAACAGGATTTTAAAGAATAAACTGGCCCAGATTTGTGCTGAAACGAACTTAAGGTGGCCGGATGCCCTTCTTTTGGCACTGAGGTGTATGAGAGCCATTCCCAATCGAACGACTGGACTCAGCCCTCATGAAATTTTGACAGGACACCCAATGCTGACTACCAACTGCACCCCCACTAACCCCAGCTCAGATGGACATTCATTTGCTGGATAACATAATGCTTAAATATTGTCAGGCCCTAATGAAATGTGTTAAGTCTTTTTATACACAGGTGATGGAAGCACTACCAAAGGATCCTGTGCAACCTTGCCACTCGTTGGAACCAGGAGCCTGGGTCTACATAAAGATCCATCAGCGAAAGACTGCCTTGGCTCCATGCTGGAAAGGCCCTTTCCAAGTCTTGCTGACTACCGACACCGCTGTGAAGTGCCACAGACTGACTGTTTGGACCCAGGATTCTCACTGCAAAAAGACCCCTCCACATCAGAAGAATTTTCCTATTGATGATTAGCCTATTCTTTCTTCTAGTTCTACTGTGCTTCTGGACAGCAGGGAAAAAAGCTCCCTTGTCCACTGACAGACCAACTGTGCCTTTAGACTTTTCTAGAAAAAGCACAGCTATTACAGGGTGATATGTGCTGGAAACCTCTCCCCTGTAGGATGCTAAACCTCGCTTGTTTTGGGAAAGAAGGAGACACACTCACTCCACTGACATTGCCAAAGTCCAGGAATTCCTGACTGAAAAGGACATTGAGAACTGACCCTGGTGAAGAAACAAAGAATTGTACACTGGCAGGAGGAAATTTGTGGGACCCATGCTTGGGACTGTGGTATTAATTGGATTTTGGGGTTTATTCTACAGGCTGTGCCCTGTGTTTTGGATAAATCCTTCAGTATGTATTGCCCTCCCTAATTGGATTTTACCTGACATTGCCCTTATCCAGTTTTCTACATACCCAGATTGCTCACAAGGGGCTACCATTAGATTAGCACAACAAAAAGGCCTGGGTTATTTCCTCTGGACAAAAAGGGAATTGACCAGATCCCTGTGGGCTGGAGCCAATACTGTAGTAGCCATTTGGACTACTCTTCCAGGCCGAGAACATGATAAGAAATTGGGGCAACTAGAAAAGGCCACTAGCCTTATTTTTGAAGCTCAGCTATCTTCAGTACAGGCTGGAGTTGCTGAGTTACATGTAATTTCCACCCTTAGTTCTATGACCCAGAAGTTACTGACAGAGATGGTATTGAATATCACTGAGGCTGGGAAGGCATTGCAGTGGGATCTAGACTAGACTTGGCCCACTGCCCTTACAGATGTCAGGAGTACCATCTGATCTGTGGTCATGAAGACATACTTGGACACTTTCTGGATGGAAGTGTGGACATTCACAGTGCTCCTTCCAAGCATATGGACTGGTTAGGGTGGGTGTGGGCTCCCACATACCGAATCCTGCTGGGTCCATGGGGAGGATGCCTGTGGGACTGTAATTGTTTACCGAGACATCTGGGGAAATTAGACCACCTGGTATCTCCAACTGATTTCTAGACAGTACCCCTGGCTTGACACCTGACATTTTGGATGAGAATAGAGAGTCAATGGACATTTTGGCCGTTAGAACCACCACAGCTCAGTGTATTTATGAACTGAAGCTAGGGGAAGTTGTCACTGTTTATGACAATATTTGTTGAGAGGGTGGAGGTCAAGGAACTACCCTGACGGGACACCCATTTTTTTTCAAGCTAATGATAGCTGTGTGTGCGTTAATGCCACCACTTTACAAGATATACATATTGATCTTACCACTGCTGCAGGCAATTATATCATTTATTGGAATGCAGATAGAATGCAAGGGCAAATTCCCGTGCTTTAGAATGTATATCAAGCTGGAAGGAATGCCTTTCATACAGCTTATAGAGTGTTTACTTTATGTACTAGGTATGATGTTTTGTGCTTTGTGTTTGCAATTGTACAACAGCCCCATTATATTATATTATTCCTATGGGATTGTTATTGTTTGTAGTGTTGTTAGTTAATTTAGGATTATATTATTGTTGTTGTTGTAAATAACGTAAGAATACAAATACCTTTCATGTTCATGCTAATTATGCATTGTCATTACGTCCCCTGACGGTTGACATGTTTGCTGTAGAATCTGAAGTCCATGGTTTCATGCGAATTGAGATTTGAAATTGTTTGTTGTACTAGAAGAACAAAAGGGGGGAGTGTGGAAGCCAGTAAATAATTAACAAGGATTTGAAGAGATCTTAATGAATGTTAGTTAGCATGAGTTAGGTTAACTGTGACCCTGGTGACGTGAGGAAGCAAGATAATGTAAGACAGAGTGAATTGTGTGAAAGTTATTACGACCTTGCAATATGCAGTCTTGCAGTCTTGTTTTTCTAGTGAGATAGCAGAAAAGCTTATGTATAAACAAAATGTATTTGTTGCTTTTTACTGTCTGTATTATTGCTAGAAATTGTCTGTAAAAGGTATAAAGGCTTGCTGTGATTGTTTACCAGTTGAGAGACCTGTCCAGGACCCTGTGTCCTATGGCACTCTCTCCCTCCATGGTAATTACTGGAGAAATAATAAAGTATTTAATTTTGCTGCACCCAAACAAAAAGCGAGAACTGAGTTTTCTTCGACATCAGTTTCTTGAAAAAGGAATGTGCAAATTAAGTGCCCTGTCAAGAAACATTTAACTGACAATGGGCCCTGGAAGACTCCAATCCACATAAGAAGTCTTCCTGGGGCTATTCAAGATGGCAGGTGAGCAATGGCTGCTGCCTGTAAAGAACTGAGTCATGCATGGACATGTGACTTGCCCACATGACTCCAAACTGCATTTTCCTGTCATTTTCCACAGTGAGAACAAAGAGGTTCTTACACCTGGAAGAGGCTATAAAAGGCTGATGCCTCATCTCCATCTTGTCTTCAATCCTGCTTCTGACCTCTGGAGGGACTTTGCTACGAACTGAAGCTCTGAACAAAGGATTGAATGACCCATCCCAGCGGGGGATGTTCCAGAGACTTGATTTGAACCTGCAGCTTATTCCATCACTGCTACAAGCCTGAACCAAGAACTTTAATTATACAGATGGTTCATACAATCAAACGTGAGTTAATAGGTTTTCCACCCATCTGAGTTTTACCGAGAGAGTCGACTTTTTGGCTTCCGTGTCTGGGTGCCATTTAGGGTTGCCAGGTACCCGGTTTTCAACTGGGAAGTCCAATCAAAAAGGGATCTGGCAGTTACTACTGGGACGGGAGGGAGGCAATGGTTCATTAACCCACTACAGCTCGTGCTCACCTGTGGCCACCTCGTACTGCAGGCCCTCTCCTTGTCAGGCAGCAATAGCTTCTGTCCCAGCCCCGGAGCAGAGGGATCTCAGCTGGGCAGAGGCACCATTTGGGAAGTTTGGGGTCTCTAGCCCACCTGAGTTTCATACCTGCGGCCTGCTCACAGCCCAAGCCTGAGCCCCAGATGAAGCTGTTCCCTGCAACACAGCTTGAGTGTGATATGGGATGAGTTCTGTGCTTCTCCCAGTTTCTGCCTTTGGGGCAGGGAGTTTGTTTATCAACAGAGGCAGGGTGATTACGATAACAAAAGGCTCGTCATTAAATTAAATTAAGGCTCTTTATGTAGTCCTGAAAGTGTTACCAGGCACTCCCACTAAAAGAAAGGAAACAAAGGGTAGGAATAAATCGTGAAACTGGACAGAGGTAAATAGCGGTGTCCCCCAGGGATCTCTACTGGGCCAGGGCTGTTCAACACATTCATAAATGATCAAGAAAAGTGGTAACTAGTGAGGTAGCCAAATTTGCAGATGGTATAAATTAATAAAGATCATTCATTCAAAAGAAGACTCTGAAGAATGGCAAAGAGATCTCATAAAACTGGGATAAGGGGGAACTGAATGGTAGATGAATTTCAGAGTTGATAAATGCAAAGTAATGCACGTGGCTAAATATAATCCCAACTATATACACCAAATGATATTGTCTAAATTAGATGCTATCCATTAAGAAAGAGATCTTGGAGTCATTGAGGATAGTTCTCTGAAAACATGTGAGCAATGTACAGTGGCAATCAAAAAGCTGTGAAAATGTTCAGAATCATTAGGAAGGGGATAGATAATACGACAGAAAATATCATAGTGCCTCTATAAATCCAATGTACATCCACAGCTTGAATACTGTGTGCGTATCTGGTCCCCCCACTTCAAAAAAAGATATATTGGATTCTGAAAAGGTACAGAAAAGGGTAACAGAAATGACTAGGGGTATGGAACAGATTCCATATGAGGAGAGATTAAAAAGACTGAGGCTCTGCAGTTTGGAACAGGAATAACTAAGAGGGAATATGATAGAAATTCTGTAAAATCATGAATGGTGTGGAAAAATTAGATAAGGAAAAATTATTTACTCCTTCACATAACACAAAAACTAGGGTCACCCACTGAAATTAATAGGCAGCAGATTTAAAACAAACAAAATAAAGTATTTCTTCACAGTCGCCCTGCGGAATTCTTTGCCAAGTGATGTTGTAAAGGCCAAAACTATAACAGGGGTCCAATAATAACTATATAAGTTCACGCACAATAGGTCCATTAATGGCTATTAGCCATGATGGGCAGGGATCCAGCACCATGTTCTGAGTCCCTAGCCTCTGTTTTCCAAAAGCTAGGAGGGGGTGACAGGGGATGAATCACTTGATGATTTCCTGTTCTGTTCATTCCTTCTGAAACACCTGCTATTGGCCACTGTCGGAAGACAGGATACTGGGCTAGATGGACCAATGATCATACCCGGTATGGCCGTTCTGATGTTCTTATATAGACCCCACATTGCAGCCCAGTGGGCTAGCTTGCTTTATTGTATTCACTGCTTTGCATTATATTCAGCAGCTTTGATAACTGAAGGGAGTGGGGGACGTAGCTCCCTTTTATGGACACCCAGCCAGCCAGTAGCTATCAAATCCCTCTCAGTATTTGTTCTGTACTTGTTTTACCTGTAAAGGGTTACAAGTCTCACTGCTGTGCATAGGTACAAGGAAGTGAGTGGGCACCTGGCCAAAAGAGCCAATGGGAAGGCTAGAACTTTTTACAATTGAAATAAGACTCCCCTTTTGTCTGTCTGTTGTTGTTCTCGGAGAGAGGCAGATAGGGCTGCAGTTATACTGTAAGAAGCTTTGGGCCAGGTATAAAAAATCATCTGTATCAGACCTGGAAATTACTCATTTGAAACCCCAGATATGTAAGTAGATCAGGAAATGTCTAGGAAGATGCGATCAGGTTTATGTCCTTTTATTTCTTTATGGTTTGTGGTCTCCTCTGTGCTAACTCCAAGTGCTTTTGTTTTGCTTGTATCCTTTAAGCTGGACCTCAAGAACGTTATTCTTGATGCTTAATCCTTGTAAGTGCTTTTTTTAAATTTAGCAATAGCCTGAGTTTTCAGATATAAAGTCTTTCTTTTTGTTTTTAATAAAATTTACCTGTTTTAAGAACAGGATTGGATTTTTGTGTCCTAAAAGTTTTGTGAACATGTTGTTTAATTAGCTGGTGGCAACAGCTGATTTCCTTTGGTTTTCTTTCTCCGCTCTTCCCTGGAGGGGGTGGGGTGAAAGGACTTGAGGGTACCTCACAGTGCAGAATTCCCAAGTGCGCCTTCCTGGGTTCTCAGAGGGGTTTTACACTTGGGTGGTGGCAGCATCTACCAATCCAATGTCAGGAAAAGCTGTAAAGTTGGGAGCTTAATACAAGGGTGTGACGGGTTGGATCATGGAACCTCCCCCCCCCCCCGCTTTGGAGCTGCCAAGACTACCTCTGCCTCTGCTTTCCCTGCCAGCTCGGGGCCCCAGCACCCTGCCTTGCTGAGCCAGACACGTCCGTCTGCTCCAACACAGACCCAGGGTGTTTTAATACCTGGGGGAAGCAAACAGCCATGCATCTCTCTCTATCAGTGTCATAGAGGGCGAACAATTTATGAGTTTACCTGGTATAAGATTTAAACAGGGTAAAATGGATTTATTTGGTTTAGACCCCATTGCGAGTTGGAAATCTGAGTGTTAACGACAGGAACACTTCTGTGAGCTGCTTTCAGGTAAACCTGCAGCTTTGGGGCGAGTAATTCAGACCCTGGGTCTGTGTTGGAGCAGACGGGTGTGTCTGGCTCAGCAAGACAGGGTGCTGGGGCAGAAGTAGTCTTGGCACATCAGGTGGCAACTCCCATTGGGGGTTCTGTGATCCAACCCGTCACACAGGGAAATAATTTTTAGAATCCTTGCGGGCCCCCACCTTCTGCACTCGAAGTGCCAGCGTGGCGATTCAGACTTGACAGCAGTAATGCAAGACACGGACAAACCCGTATCCTGTAAGGCATTAGCTTCAGCTAATTAGCATACAGCTTAAAGCCTACAAACTTTAAACTGATAAACTTTGCACAGATACACGGCCCCGCAGAAAACCTCAACTATCTGGGGAGCTGAAAATAGAGTTTAAGGTGAAGTTCGGACCACGGGTACATGATTCAACCACAGAAGTGTCCTGGAAATGAACTGACATACATAACAGGTATATGAGATACATCTCAGGCTAGCCTGCTTGCTTGCTGATATATCTTTTCGTATAAGTTTCTTATGGGTTTGATTCTTTGTTTCATTATAATAGGTTTATAGGTCTATTTTAGAGTATATTTTGGCTGTAACACAAGGGACTTGCAGGCCACATCCTGTATGGTGAGCTAAGGCAAAGTTAGGATACATATGTTTCAGACCTTTCACCAAGATAGATGATGATGAGCTAAAGCATAAGGCCTATATATGGCTGTGACCTTTAAAATAGACGATGCTTTGAAGTAGGTTGGCAGTAGGATGGGCTTTCCTAAATCCATACCCTTTTAAACTTAACAGGTACACTACAACTTGGAACTTGGAAAGAACTGAAAGAACCGCTGAAGACAAAAATAACAAATGTAATACCAAACCACAAAACGGCCATGGTAACAAACTGACATCTGTGATAATAAGTTAAAATCATTAATATGCTAACCTTTAGAAAAAAGACACCCCAACATTAGTAAGATGAGGAAATACAAACACGGAAAAGGAAAAAAATCCCCAGCTGAATATGCATCAAACAGAATCACATCAGCGTAACATATTATAAAAGTGGCATTACAGCCTGAGGCCAGTAGGAAAAGGAGATGTCATCATTAGGAGGTGTCAGAATGATGGCCACTGGCGATGATGGGGAACGTGATGGTAATGAGGAAGATGATGGCCAACATTTCAGGTTGTTGTACAGGAGAAGGTGTGAGTATATGGATGTGCAGATGTACATTCTGTAGTATCTCTATCTACCTTTCTGAGCTGGGGTGTTTGTGACTGTGCTAAATATATTAATAAAGTATATTTGTAAAAAATAAAGAATTCCTATAGTTTGAGTGTTGCAACTGTGTACATCGGGGTTCTCGACAATATAATAATTTGAATAATACCGGGCCTGATCTTGGGGCAAGAATCTGTCAACCCTCAAAACGATATTTGGGGATTCTTAAATAATCAATATTATTAATATATAATCCAGAGATCGGGCAACAAGATGTATCTGCCCCTTGCTGTAACCAACTTGTCCCCACTCCCCTCCCAGAGCTGAGATAGGACCCAGGAGTCCTGATAGGGTCACTATCTCCGCAAAGTAACTAATGAAATAGGAACGTACATTAACATTTTAAAGCTAACCAATGTCCCTTAACTGATTTGCCACAGGATGTGAGAGCAACTTAGTAGTAGAGCTGAGTGAGTTTAATATTTATTTTATTTTATTTCTTTGATATAGGAGTTATACACAGTGCTCCTGTCAGCTGATTGCTAAGTTGTCCGCCAAAAAACTAGAGTTTTCAAAGGTCTAAGTAGCCCCTGGAATCATGGTTAAAGTTGGCACCCCCACCAAAATCTGAAATGGCTCCTTTGTAGCTGAGGTGGGGGAGGGAGGTGGAAATGATCCAGCAAGTGACAATGGGAGGGGAATAGAGGAGCAAGTGATAAGCGTGGGGCCTTGGGGCAAAGAAGCAGAGCAGGAGAAGTCTTGGGAGAAGAGGTGGGGCAAGGGGTGGAGTTTCAGGGGTCCAGTTACCAGCAATTAGCAAGGAGGCAACCCAGTGAATGGTACATGAACTGATTCCCCAGTCTGTCATGCTGACACAGTACAGTAGTATCAGGAAAGGGTTTACTGTCTCTCTGACTATTCAACAAGCGATTCAAGAAGAGGGTCCAGCACCATGGACCTGGTAAGCTTTGCACAGAACTCAATCTGAGAGCCAGAGCACTAGGAAAAAGGTTTAGGTCCCTTTATGAGTAAAGAGCTGGAGCATCCTGTTCCGGATCTGTTTGGTGCTCACCCCATAGATGATGGGGTTTAACATGGGGGGCAGCAGGAGGTACACGTTGGCCATGAGAATGTGGAAATGCAGGGGCACGTTGTGGCCAAATCGGTGCGTGAGGAAGGAGAAGAGAGGTGGGATGTAAGAGGCTAAAGTGACACAGAGGTGGGAGCCGCAGGTCCGAAAAGTCTTGAGCCGGGCGTCCTTTGCGGGGAGGCTGAAGATAGCCCTGAGGATCTGGATATAGGACACAGTGATAGAAAACACATCCAGACCCATCACCAAGAATGCCACAGAGAGTCCATAGTAACTACTGACGCTGATGTCGGCGCAGGCCAGCTTCACCACGGCTATGTGCTCACAGTACGAGTGGGGGATGATGTTGGTTCTACAATATGGCCACCGCCTCGCCAGCAAGGGATGGGGCATTACGAGCATGCCACCACGCAGCACCACGGCCAGACCAATCTTGGCCACCACGGGGTTTGTCAGGATGGTGGAATGTCTCAGGGGATGGCAGATGGCCACGTAGCGATCCAAAGCCATGGCCACGAAGATCCCAGACCCCATCACTGAGAAGCAGTGAATGAAGTACATCTGGATGAGGCAGGCACTGAAATCAATCTCCCTTGAATTGAACCAGAAGATGCTCAGCGTTTTGGGCACGATGGATGTAGAAAGGACCAGGTCCGTGACTGCCAACATACAGAGGAAATAGTACATGGGCCCATGGAGGCTCGGCTCCATCTTCACAATGAACAGGATAATGATGTTCCCCAAGAAAGTTATGGCATACATAGTGCAGAAGGGGATGGAGATCCAGACATGGGATGCCTTCAGGCCAGGAATGCCCAGAAGGATGAAGGTGGAGGGGTTCTTGAAGTCAGTCATGTTGGAATCTGACATGGAGTAGGGGAGAAGGTGTCCAACTCTGAGGCAGAACGGTGTCTCCTGCATGTACCCTATGTTCCCTGGATTTCCTGTATGTGCCCAGGCTCTAGGGTGATGGTCACAGTACAAATACCTGGATGGAGAGACAATGTTAATGTGAGACACTACATGCACAACTGTAGGCTGTTCTCATGGGAAAAGCAGTTTTGTCACCTTCACACACTGAAAAATGACATTTTCATTATTTAGAGAAATAAAATATGAAAAATTGACCCTACTAATGCCAATTCCATATTTTATGGTGCTCCTTGCATCAATAATTTCTACACATCTGCGACTGTTTAGTTTAGAGAAGAGAGAAAGAAGTGGGTATATGATAGAGGAGAACAAAGTAAAAGAATGGAATGTATCACATTCCAATGGAGAAAGAGAAAACAGTTCCCAACCAGCACTATCTATAGACCCTTACTGCTCCGAAAGGGCTAACTCCCCAAAGCTGAGGCAAATTATCAGCAAAACTGCCTGGGAGGAAAAATTTAGACAAAAATTTAGAATGAAAATTCTTCAAGAAGAGTTTATTAGAGAGGTAAAATGCCACAATTCCACCTTTACCTAAAAACCCAGTTCTGTGGCAAAGGGAAAGGAATAATTAGGGGGGAAAAAGCAGTATGTACAAATGGGGAAAAGGGAATAGAGATAGCGAGCAATACAAATTTGATGTTATGAAAATTGATACGGGATGTTAAAGACATCAGGGAAAATCTATGCCTGGCAAGGCTAAGGATCACAAAACGGACGTTACTGAAGCACATTAAGAACAAAAGAAATCCTTGAAAAAGTTTAGATCAATTCCTAGAGAGTGAAAGGAAACTTTTTAATGTAGCTGAAAAGTTAAATGTGTTCATGAAATAGCTGTGTTCTGCATTTGGAAAGAAGCGGTATGTGGTACCCATATCACATGAGGTGATGAAATACTTTCCAGTCCATCAGCTGTCAGGGAGGTTGTTTAACAGCATCTACAGTAGGACCTTAGAGTGATGAACACCAGAGTTATGCGCTGACTGAACAACCACACATCTCACTCGGAACCAGAGGTATGCGATCGGGCAGCAGCAGAGCCAAAAATAAAAAAAAGGCAAACTCAGGACAGTTCTGTGTTAATTTTTTTTAATACTTTAAATTTAAAGGCAAGTTTAAAAAAATTGAAGCTTAGTAAACAATGGAAAAGCTGGTAGGGGATTTGTTAAAAAAAGTCTAGGAATATGATTAAAGCCAGTCAACAACATGGTTTATGAAAAACATGTCTTGGCATATAAACCCAATGTTGTCATTTACATAACATAAGAACATAAGAAAGGCCGTACTGGGTCAGACCAAAGGTCCATCCAGCCCAGTATCTGTCTACCGACAGTGGCCAACGCCAGGTGCCCCTGAGGGAGTGAACCCAACAGGCAATGATCAAGTGATCTCTCTCCTGCCATCCATCTCCATCCTCTGACGAACAGAGGCTAGGGACACCATTCTTACCCATCCTGGCTAATAGCCATTTATGGACTTAGCCACCATGAATTTATCCAGTCCCCTTTTAAACATTGTTATAGTCCTAGCCTTCACAACCTCCTCAGGTAAGGAGTTCCACAAGTTGACTGTGCGCTGCGTGAAGAAGAACTTCCTTTTATTTGTTTTAAACCTGCTGCCTATTAATTTCATTTGGTGACCCCTAGTTCTTGTATTATGGGAATAAGTAAATAACTTTTCCTTATCCACTTTCTCAACATCACTCATGATTTTATATACCTCTATCATGTCCCCCCTTAGTCTTCTCTTTTCCAAACTTAAGAGTCCTAGCCTCTTTAATCTTTCCTCATATGGGACCTTCTCTAAACCCCTAATCATTTTAGTTGCTCTTTTCTGAACCTTTTCTAGTGCTAGAATATCTTTTTTGAGGTGAGGAGACCACATCTGTACACAGTATTCGAGATGTGGGCGTACCATGGATTTATATAAGGGCAATAAGATATTCTCAGTCTTATTCTCTATCCCCTTTTTAATGATTCCTAACATCCTGTTTGCTTTTTTGACTGCCTCTGCACACTGCGTGGACGTCTTCAGAGAACTATCCACGATAACTCCAAAATCCTTTTCCTGACTCGTTGTAGCTAAATTAGCCCCCATCATGTTGTATGTATAGTTGGGGTTATTTTTTCCAATGTGCATTACTTTACATTTATCCACATAAAATTTAATTTGCCATTTTGTTGCCCAATCACTTATTTTTGTGAGATCTTTTTGAAGTTCTTCACAATCTGCTTTGGTCTTAACTATCTTGAGTAGTTTAGTATCATCTGCAAACTTTGCCACCTCACTGTTTACCCCTTTCTCCAGATACTTTATGAATAAATTGAATAGGATTGTTCCTAGGACCAATTTAAAAATAAACAAGAACAAAATTACAATAGAGAATGTCAATTCCAAATAAGATCCTACAGGTTCTGCTGATTCTCCATCAAGTGGCAGGGCTCAAAGTCATCATTAGGAGAAGATTTTATTTTAAAAGTGTCATCTTAAACTGCAAGGATGTTTGTTAAACATCACAATAAACATGCCAAAGGAGAAGAAGCCATGTTGTCAAAATGCCCACTTAACCCACCCAAACATCTGAAACCCACCCTTGCTGACCTTCTATACCCCATTTTTTTTAGCTTTTTAATTTTTTTTAAACAAGAGAAAGTAGACAGACATGTTGGTAATTGCTAACTGTCCATATTCACATAGAGACACTGTAATCTCTGAGCCCAATATACAGAGAAAGAAGGAAAAAAGCTAGAATCTATGCACTATTACACAGGGGCCTAGCACTCTTCAGCTTCCAGCAGAGTGAAGGGAGCAGGTTTTCTTTTTTCCCACAGAACATGGTGTGTTGATTCCATAAACAGTTTTTGTTTTTAGATAGAAAGGGATAAAAATGAACTTGGAACAGAAACTGGTAGAGATTTTATTTTCCACTGTATTCTGCTCAGGGTATTTCCCCCAAAATAAATGGTGAACCATGGTGTAGAGGAGAGAAAAAGAGACCTCAAGAGAACAAGGCGACTGAGCGTATATGTTTGGTAGATCAAAGGAACCATATAGATGCAAGAAACTTCAATTTCTCTCATGCATTTGATTTAGTAGTGGAAAATATTTAGATAAAAACTGAACACTACACAATATCAGTAGGGCGTACATAAAATGGACTAAAAATGGGCTAACTGACAAATCTCAGGAAGCAGTTGTAAATGGGTCATTGTCAGTGAATGTGGCTGTTTCTAGTGGAGTTCTACAGGGGTCAGTTTTAGGCCTGATGCTATTCAATAGTTTCATGAACGATATGGAAGCAAATATGAAATCACTGCAGATAACATTTGTGGATGACTCAAAGATTGGCAGAGTGTGTGCAATGAGGAGGCCAGGACAGGCAGACAGATTTATCAGGAGCATTTGGTAAGCATGGCCCATGCAAACAAAATATTTTAATACAGTCACATGCAAAGTGATCCTCTTGGAACAGGGAATACAGGACCGACCCATAGACTACAGCAGTGTATTATGGAACTCAGGGATGCTGAAAAGGATTTTGGAGTCACGATGAGTTGTGGACAATAAACTCATCGTGACGTACCTGTATGATGCTGTGGCCAAAAGGGCTAATGCGATCCTTGGATGCATAAACAGGGGAGTGTTGAGTTGGAGCAGGGAAAGTATTTTACCTCTGCACTTGGCATTGGTGAAACCGACTGTGTCCAGTTCTGGGGTCCACATTTCAAAATGGATGTTGAAAAATAGGAGAGAGTGCAGAAAAGAACCACAAAAATGAGTGGAGGCTGGAGAAAATGCCGGACAGTAAGAGACTTCAAGAGCTTCATCTATTTATCTTCTAAAAAAAACAACCAATCAAGCGAGACGTTCCTGGTCAGAAAAAAATGGGTAATAAAGGGCTCTTTAATCTAGCGGAGAAAGGCAGAGCAAGACCCAGCTGAAAATGATTGTCAGATTTTTAGCACGGAGGGAGATTAACCATTGGAACAAACTGCAAAGTGAAGTGGTGGATTCTCCAACTCCTCATGTCTGCAGATCCAGACTGGATGCTTTTGTGGAAGATCTGCCTGAGGGCTCGTCTACACTTAAAATGCTACATAGTGCTTCAGTGTAGACACCACTTACACAGACAGCAGGGGTTATCCTGTCAGCATAGGTAATACATCCCCCCTGAGAGGGGGTAACTAGGTCAATAAAAGAATTATTTCATTTACCTCATGGTGTCTACACCGGGGTTAAGTTGAAATAGCTTCACCTCTGAGAGGTGTGGATTATTTTGCTGTTGCAAAAAAGGAAAAAGCAGTTGTGGATTACATTAACAAAGGCGTAGAATGTAAGTCATGGGAGGTGAGTATTCCTCTACTCAGTGCTGGTTAGGCCTCAGCAGGAGTGTATAGGAAGGATGTAAAGAAACTGGAAAGGATACAGAGGCAGCAGCCAAAGATGGTCCAAGGGATGGAATACAAACCAGATGAGCAAAGACTGAGGGAACTGGATATGCTTAATTTGGAAAAGGAGAGATTGAGGGGGACATGACAACAGTCTTCAGCTACTTGCAAGGCTGCCATAAAACAGATGGAGAAAAGTTGTTCTGTCTCACCACAGTGGGTGGGACAACAGTCAATGGGTTCAAACTACAGCACAGCAGATTTAGATGAAATCTGAGGAAAAAACTTCCTAACTTTAAGAACAGGAGTACAATGGTACAGATACCCCGGGAGGCCATGGAAGCACCTTCACTAGAGGTTTTCCAAAGGGGTGTGGATAGCCATTAGTGTTGGATAACTGACACAACAAATCCTGCATCTTGGCATGGGGTTACAGTAACTGACCCTTGTCGTCCCTTCTCTTTGCATTCAATATTCCTCTGCTCAGTCCTTATTAGGCCTCCATGCTTTCCATCAGGTAACAGTCAGGTAACAGCCCCCACTTTAACAGCCAGAGCCCTGAAATGAAAGAGGAGGAGGTGACAGTGTCTGTGCATTAAAACACAGCTGGCTTCTGTGATCTTTACTCAGTTCCTACTCCAGGGGGAGATTTACCTCAGTGGGGCCTGAAAAAAGTATGGGCTACGGCCTCTGAATTTGGTCTTGTGTCAGTGGAATGCAGCCACCTCGGGCTGGAGGCCATCAGCCGGGCAGGAACAAGAAAGAGGGACATATTTCCTCATGATCTGGAGCAAACTCATCCCCTGTGGCCCGGGAACTGGGGTGTTTACTGGCTGTACAGAGCAGAAAGGACCCCAGACCTATTCTCTCTCCCATCAGCCCCACACTGCACTGGGTTTGTCGAGCAGGTGAGCTCCTCAGCAAGAGACGGTACCTGTGAATCCTGCGACGGAAGTGTCTTCCCTGGGAATCCCCCTCAGGTAGCCGTGTCCCACACCTCTCTCACCACAGCATCTGCAGCCACATCCCATGCCCAGAGCCGACACAGGGGCGTGCACCATTTATAATATAGCTCTGTGCAATCCCAGTGGGGTTCGCTCAACCTCTAGGGGCATCTGAATGTAAACAGGCTGGAGACAAACCTTTCTGTGCTGCTGCATTCTTAATCCATCTTTAGGAGTAAACAGTAATTACGGGACCTTCCCAAAGGGAGATGAGAACTCTTGGGCTCTGTGCTGAGTCAGAGAGGAATTTCCTGTGTATCTGTGTATATTTAAAAACTAAAGTTGATTAGTAAAAAAAACCTGTGGATAATTCCTGGATCTCCATAGGGTCTGAATCGTGTAAATACCCAGGATGTCTTGGATGATAGTAGACAGACAGATCTGGAGACAGATGACTGAGGGGAGATGTGAACACTTTCTGCAGGCACACAGGGCTGTCAATCAGGGATCAGAGATTAATTATTCTCAGCAGTAACTATCATCATATTGTGCAGCACCTTCCACTGAAGGGTCAAAACTCCTATCAAAGGAAAGTCCCTATGAACATATCCCCATTATACAGATAGGAAAACTGAGGTACAGGGAGACATGAATGGGTCACAGTCACACAGAGATTGGGTGTCAGGATGCAAGACACAACCCAGGAGTCCTGACTTCCCTGCCATAACCATGGTCTGTCCATCACACCAAGAGGGAAAGTGACTCCTGCTCTGGCTTGGACTGTTCATTGGGGTGAGATCAGGGCTGGCTCCAGGCACCAGCTGAACAAGCTCATGCTTGCGGTGGCAGATTCTACAGGGAGGCATTCCGCCCAATCCTAGGGCGGCACAGCCAGGGTTTTTTTTCTTTTTTTTTTGGTTTGCCGATCCAGCCGCCCTGTGGGGGGTAGAGGCGTGGAAGAGGGGAGCTGCGAGTGGGCTGCCCACTCCGTCTGCCCCAGCCAGTGTCAGGGCATCCCACGTCCTTCCCTGCCTGCTGACTGGAGCGCCCCCTGGCTGAAGCCCTGGCCGTCCCCCTACTCTCTCTGCCCCCGCTCTCTCCTCCACCCCCACGCCCGTTAGCTGGGGCATGTCTGCAGCACAGGGAGTCCCCCTGCCCCCTGGCTCTGGCCGCCCCACAGATTTTTGTTTTTTTTCTTTGCGTGGGGCTGCAAAAAAGCCAGAGCCGGCCCTAGGTGGGATGCAGAGGAAAGGCTGGAAAATGGAGCCTGAGCCTTTGCCATCCTCTCAAGGTGAATCTGAGGTTTTCAGAACTAGTTGGAGTTTGTGAGCTCCCCGCTCCTGTGAGGTGTGAACTCCGAGACTCCACTTCCGCTGCCCCTCAGAAACCTGCCAACGCATCTGTCATAAACAGATAGTTAAGGGTTAATGACTCTTTTACCTGTAAAGGGTTAACAAGCTCAGTAAACCTGAAGGACACCTGACCAGAGGACCAATCAAGGGACAAGATAATTTCAAATCTCTGTGGAGGGAAGTTTTTGTTTTGTGTTCTTTGTTTTGGGGGCTGATCTCTCTTTGGATCTAAGAGGGGCCAGACGTATATCCAGGCTCTCCAAGCTTCCTGAAATATTTCCTTCTATTCAGTATAGTGAGTATTAGCAAGGCGGATTAGTTTTGTGATTAATTTCTGTATTTGCAAATGTTTGTTTGCTGGAGAAATCTCTTTATTTCTGTTTGGTGTTACTTTTGATTATTCTGAGAAAGGGGGGGGTGGAGAGTCCCTCTAGGTTTATAAGCTGGACCCTGTAATATTTTTCATCCTGGTGTTGCAGAGATAGTGTTACTTTCTTTCTTTCTTTTAATAAAATCTTTCCTTTTAAGAACCTGATTGATTTCTTCCCTTGTTTGGAACCTCAGGGGAAGAGGAGGGGGGAAGGTGAATCCCTCTTTGTTTTGATTCAAGGAGTTTGAATCAAGGTGATCTCTCCCGATGGCTAAGGGAGGGGGAGGTGGGGGAATGGGCTAGTTCCCTTTGTGTTAAGATCCAAGGAGTTTGGATCGGTGTTTCCCCGGGAAAGTTTTGGGGGAACAGGGAGTGTGCTAGACACTGGAATTTCTAGCTGGTGGCATCATTACCATATCTAAACTAGGATTTAAGTTTAGAGGAGCCCATGCAGGTCCCCATCTTGTGGACGCTAAAGTTCCAAGTGGGGAATAAACCTATGACATGGTAGGCAGCGGTGGAGATTTTTTTTAGGAACTAAAAGCCAGTGAGAGCTGTTCTCTCCTTCTAGGGCAGGAAAGCAGCCTAGGGGGGATTGTTTTAAAAACCAAAGCAAGAGGAATTTTTTTTTCTCCTTTTCTCCCCTTGCTGGCTATATGGAAAAGCAACCTGGGGGGGCGGGGCAGAGGTATTCAGTTTTCTAACAAGGTATTGTTAGAAGGAGATTTCCAGCTGTGCTAGCTGGGGGCGTAATTAGCAAGTTGCAAGAGACAGGACAAACCAGTTTTTCTGGTCCTTTCTCAACCAGCAAACATCAGCAACAAACATTTGCAAATAAGTAAGTTTGTTTTGTTTTAATCCAACCGGGAAGAGAAAGATTAGGAAGCTGTGAAACCACGCAGCCTGAGCTGAAACCGTCCAGTTCAGAAAACTGCAGAGGGGTGTGGCCAGCACCAGAAAGCACACAAACATGAGTACCAGTGAAACAATTGACAAACTCGAACTGGCTAGGCTGGAAGCAGCAAAGAAAGACAAAGAACATCAGAGACGGATAGAACTAATTAATGCATAAATGGCCAGGGAAGAAGCTACCCACAAGAGAGAGATGGAGAAACAAAAATCCAGAGAGGCTAACCACAAGAGAGAGATGGAGAAGCAAGAGGCTGACCACAGGAGACAAATAGAGATAAAAGACAAAGAGCTGGAAATCCAGAGGCAAGCCCTGGAATTAGCAAGGGCTAACCCAAATGTTCCAGCCAACCCTAACAACCCTTCTCCAGGCACTGTTTCCCATCCCAGGAAATTTCCCACCTACAAAGCAGGTGATGACACTGAGGCCTTCTTAGAAAATTTTGAAAGGACCTGCCATGGGTACAGCATCCCTGAAGACCAGTACATGATAGAGCTGAGGCCCTGCTTAGTGGACCCTTAGCAGAGGTGGCGGCTGAAATGCCTAAGGACAGCATGAACGATTATAAACTGTTTCAATCAAAGGCCAGAATCAGGATGGGGCTAACACCTGAGCATGCCCGTCAGCGGTTCAGAGCCCTAAGGTGGAAACCCGATGGGTCATTCCCCAGACACGCCTACTACATTGACAAAAATTGGAATGCATGGATATCAGGAACAAAGGTTCAAAATGTTGAAGAGCTGTCCCTCCTGATGAGAATGGAACAATTTTTAGATGGTGTTCCTGAGGAAATATAACGGTACATCATAGACGGGAAATCCAAAACTATAACCGAGGCAGGGGAGATTGGAGCCACATGGGTGTAAATAGCAGAAAAGAAAAAAGCTACTATCAAGGGGAGTGAATATTACAAGGAGCCAGCTGACAATAAACCCTACCCCCGTGGGCCACCCAAGACCCCAGCTACAACCCAAGGAAAGCCCCAGACTACCCATGGTCCCACCTCACCAGTCTCCAGCAACCCACCTCGGCCCAGTGACCCGTCAGCTGGGCGATGTTTTAAATGTAATAAACTGGTGCATATAAAGGCCAACTGCCCCAAGAACCCCAATCGAGTACAGTCCATTACACCATCATCACACCAAGGATCCCCAGGCCCAGATATCTCTCAAATACCCCCGGAGCACAGGGAAACCTTGAGAGAGGGCGGGAAGAAGGTTACCGCGTGGAGAGACACCGGGGTACACGTGTCAGTTATCCACCAGTCCTTAGTGGACCAAAATTCATCAATCCAGAGGTCCAAATAACAATTTCCCCATTCATATCAAAATCTGTAACTTTGCCTACAGCTGAATTGCCTGTCCAGTACAAGGGCTGGTCAGGAAGGTGGACTTTTGCTGTCTATGACAATTATCCCATCCCCATGCTACTGGGGGACGACTTGGCCAACCATGTGAAGCTGGCCAAGAGGTGGGGAATGGTCACCCGCAGCCAGGCCAAACAAGCTTCCACTCCCATCCCTGTTCCTGAGCCGTCCACCAGGGCCCCGTCTGTGTTACCAGAGACCCAGACAGAGGTGGTGGAACCGGATCCCATGCCAACAACTGAAAACGCCATAGTGCATCCAGTCCCAGAACCAGAACTGGAAGAACAACCAGTGGCAGAACCATTGCCAGCACTGACGCCAGCGCTTGCAAACCCGTCTCCAACCCCATCGCCAGAGGGCGCCAGCGGGCCTGAACTGGCAGAAGCAGCAGACAACCCTACCCAAGAGGCTCAGCCAGAGCCTGAAATATCACCTAGTGCACCAGTGGAGAGCGGTTCACAGTCAACGGAAACAACCTCATCACAACAAAGAATCCTGTGGCACCTTATAGACTAACAGACGTTCTGCAGCATGAGCTTTCGTGGGTGAATACCCACTTCTTCTTCCTCATCACCTACATCGCTTCCAGAGGGACCAAGCCCAAGTCCACAGTCTAAGGAGGAACTGGTGTCTCCAGCCTCAAGGGAACAGTTCCAGACTGAGCAGGAAGCCGATGACAGCCTTAAGAAAGCTTGGGAGGTGGCACAGAGCACCCCACTGCCTATCAGCTCTTCTAACCGATCCCAGTTTGTGGTAGAACAAGGACTTTTATACAAGGAGACTCTTTCTGGTGGACACCAGGAAGGCTGGGATCCTCAAAAACAGTTGGTAGTTCCAACTAAGTACCGGGAAAAGCTCTTAAGTTTGGCCCATGATCATCCCGGTGGCCATTCTGGGGTAAAGAGAACCAAAGACAGGTTGGGGAAGTCCTTCTGCTGGGAGGGGATGGGCAAGGACATTGCCAATTATGTCCGGTCTTGTCAGGTGTGCCAAAAGGTAGGAAAGCACCAATACCAGGTCAAGGCCCCTCTCCAACCACTTCCCATAATGGAGGTCCCATTTCAGCGAGTAGCTGTGGATATTATGGGTCCTTCCCCAAAGAAGACCCCCAGAGGAAAGCAGTACCTACTGACTTTTGTGGACTTTGCTACCAGATGGCCAGAAGCAGTAGCTCTAAGCAACACCAGGTCTAAAACTGTGTGCCAGGCCTTAACTGACATTTTTGCCAGGGTAGGTTGGCCCTCTGACATTCTTACAGATTCAGGAACTAATTTCCTGTCCGGGACCATGAAAAACCTGTGGGAAACTCATGGGGTGAATCACTTGGTTGCAACCCCTTACCACTACCAAACCAATGGCCTGGTGGAGAGGTTTAATGGAACTTTGGGGGCCATGATACGTAAATTTGTAAATGAACACTCCAGTGATTGGGATCTAGTGTTGCAGCAGTTGCTGTTTGCCTACAGGGCTATACCACATCCCAGTTTAGGGTTCTTACCATTCGAGCTTGTGTATGGCCACGAAATTAAGGGGCCATTACAGTTGGTGAAGCAGCAATGGGAGGGGTTTATGCCTTCTCCAGGAACTAACATTCTGGACTTTGTAAGCAACCTACAAAACACCCTCCGCCATTCTTTAGCCCTTGCTAAAGAAAACCTAAAGGATGCTCAAACAGAGCAAAAGGCCTGGTATGATAGACATACCAGAGAGCGTTCCTTCAAGGTAAGAGACCAGGTTATGGTCTTAAAGGCTCAACAGGCCCATAAGATGGAAGCGTCATGGGAAGGACCATTCACGGTCCAAGAGCGCCTGGGAGCTGTAACTACCTCATAGCATTTCCTAATTCCTCCTTAAAGCCTAAGGTGTACCATGTTAACTCTCTAAAGCCCTTTTATTCCAGAGACTTACAGGTTTGTCAGTTTACAGCCCAGGGAGGAGATGACACTGAGTGGTCTGAAGGTGTCTACTATGAAGGAAAAAGCAATGGTGGTGTGGAAGAGGTGACATTCTCCACAACCCTGGAACGTCTACAGCGGCAACAGATCAAGGAGCTGTGCACTCGCTTCGCCCCCTTGTTCTCAGCCACCCCAGGACGGACTGAACGAGCATACCACTCCATTGACACAGGTAATGCTCACCCAATTAGAACCCCACCCTACCGGGTGTCTCCTCATGCCCAAGTTGCTATTGAACAGGAGATCCAAAACATGCTAGAGATGGGTATAATCCGCCCCTCTAACAGTGCATGGGCATCTCCAGTGGTTCTAGTACCCAAACCAGATGGGGAGATACGCTTTTGAGTGGACTACCGTAACCTAAATGCGGTAACTCATCCCGACAACTATCCAATGCCACGCACCGATGAGCTATTGGAAAAATTGGGACGTGCCCAGTTCATCTCTACAATAGATTTAACCAAGGGGTACTGGCAAGTACCACTAGATAAACCCGCCAAAAAAAAGTCAGCCTTCATCACCCATGCAGGGGTGTATGAATTTAATGTGCTTCCTTTTGGACTGCGAAATGCACCCACCACCTTCCAAAGGCTGGTAGATGGTCTACTAGCAGGATTGGGAGAATATGCAGTTGCCTACCTCGATGATGTGGCCATTTTTTCTGATTCATGGCCCGAACACCTAGAACACCTGGAAACCGTCTTTGAGCGCATCAGGCAGGCAGGACTAACTGTTAAGGCCAAAAAGTGTCAAATAGGCCAAAACAAAGTGACTTACCTAGGACACCAAGTGGGTCAAGGAACAATAAACCCCCTACAGGCCAAGGTGGAGGCTATCCAAAAGTGGCCTGTCCCAAGGTCAAAGAAACAAGTCCAATCCTTCTTAGGCTTGGCCGGATATTACAGACGATTTGTACCACACTACAGCCAAATCGCTGCCCCACTAATTGATCTAACCAGAAAAACACAGGCAAATGCAGTTAAGTGGACTGATGAGTGTCAAAAAGCCTTTACCCAGCTTAAGGCAACGCTCATGTCTGACCCTGTGCTAAGGGCCCCGGACTTTGACAAACCCTTCCTAGTAACCAACGATGCATCTGAGCGTGGTGTGGGAGCAGTTTTAATGCAGGAAGGACCGGATCAAAACTTCCACCCTGTCATATTTCTCAGCAAGAAACTGTCTAAGAGGGAAAGCCACTGGTCCATCACTGAAAAAGAATGCTACGCCATTGTGTATGCCCTGGAAAAGCTACGCCCATACGTTTGGGGATGGCGCTTCCAGCTACAAACCGACCATGCTGCACTAAAGTGGCTTCATACTGCCAAGGGAAACAACAAAAAACTTCTCCGATGAAGTTTAGCTCTCCAAGATTTTAATTTCAAAATTCTACACATTTCAGAAGCTTCTAACAAAGTAGCGGATGCACTCTCTCGTGAAAGTTTCCCAAAATCAAATGGTTAAAAAGTGTTCTTAAAATGTAAAAAATCTTGTTGTTTACATAATTAGTAGTGTATGTAATGGTGCATGTGTTTTATTAATCTGTTTATTTTAAAGTTCCAGGAAGAAATCACCGCCAGTGAGGTTCCCCCACTGTCTGCGATTTGGGGGGCATGTCATAAACAGATAGAATCATAGAATCATAGAATCTAAGGGTTGGAAGGGACCTCGGGAGGTCATCTAGTCCAACCCCCTGCTCAAAGCAGGACCAAACCCAACTAAATCATCCCAGCCAGGGCTTTGTCATGCCTGACCTTAAAAACCTCTAAGGAAGGAGATTCCACTAACTCCCTAGGTAACCCATTCCAGTTCTTCACCACCCTACTAGTGAAAATTGTTTTCCTAATATCCAGCCTAAACCTCCCCCTCTGCAACTTGAGACCATTACTCCTTGTTCTGTCATCTTCTACCACTGAGAACAGTCTAGATCCATCCTCTTTGGAACCCCCTTTCAGGTAGTTGAAAGCAGCTATCAAATCCCCCCTCATTGTTCTCTTCTGCAGACTAAACAATCCCAGTTCCCTCAGCCTCTCCTCACAAGTCATGTGCTCCAGCCCCCTAATCATTTTTGTTGCCCTCCGCTGGACTCTCTCCAATTTATCCACATCCTTCTTGTAGTGTGGGGCCCAAAACTGGACACAGTACTACAAATGAGGCCTCACCAGTGCTGAGTAGAGGGGAATGATCACATCCCTCAATCTGCTGGAAATGCCCCTACTTATACAACCCAAAATGCCATGAGCCTTGTTGGCAACAAGGGCACACTGTTGACTCATATTCAGCTTTTCGTCCACCGTAACCCCTAGGTCCTTTTCTGCAGAACTGCTGCCCAGCCATTCAGTCCCTAGTCTGTAGCAGTGCATGGGATTCTTCCGTCCTAAGTGCAGGACTCTGCACTTGTCCTTGTTGAACCTCATCATATTTCTTTTGGCCCAATCCTCTAATTTGTCTAGGTCCCTCTGTATCCTAGTCCTACCCTCCAGCGTATCAACCACTCCTCCCAGTTTAGTGTCATCTGCAAACTTGCTAAGGGTGCAGTCCACACCATCCTCCAGATCGTTAATGAAGATATTGAATAAAACCGGCCCCAGCACCGACCCTTGGGGCACCCCACTTGATACCCGCTGCCAACTAGACATGGAAACATTGATCACTACCCATTGAGCCCGACGATCTAGCCAGTTTTCTATCCACCTTACCGTCCATTCATCCAGCCCATACTTCTTTAACTTGCTGGCAAGAATACTGTGGGAGACTGTATCAAAAGCTTTGCTAAAGTCCAGAAATAGTACCTCCACTGCTTTCCCCTCATCCACAGAGCCGGTTATCTCGTCATAGAAGGCAATTAGGTTAGTCAGGCATGACTTGCCCTTGGTGAATCCATGCTGACTGTTCCTGATCACTTTCCCCTCCTTTAAGTGGTTCAGAATTGATTCCGTGAGGACCTGTTCCATGATTTTTCCAGGGACTGAGGTGAGACTGACTGGCCTGTAGTTCCCTGGAACTTCCTTCTTCCCTTTTTTAAAGATGGGCACTACATTAGCTTTTTTCCAGTCATCCGGGACCTCCCCCGATCGCCATGATTTTTCAAAGATAATGGCCAATGGCTCTGCAATCTCATCGGCCAACTCCTTTAGCACCCTCGGATGCAGCGCATCCGGCCCCATGGACTTGTGCTCGTCCAGCTTTCCTAAATAGTCCCGAACTACTTCTTTCTCCACAGAGAGCTGGTCACCTCCTCCCCATACCGTGCTGCAGAGTGCAGCTGTCTGGGAGCTGACCTTGTCTGTGAAGACAGAGGCAAAAAAAGCATTGAGTACACTAGCTTTCTCCACATCCTCCGTCACTAGGTTCCCTCCTCATTCAGCAAGGGGCCCACACTTTCCTTGACTTTCTTCCTGTTGCTAACATACCTAAAGAAACCCTTCTTGTTACTCCTAACATCTCCGGCTAGCTGCAACTCCAAGTGTGATTTGGCCTTCCTGATTTCACCCCTGCATGCCTGAACAATACTTTTATACTCCTCCCTGGTTATTTGTCCAATCTTCCACTTCTTGTAAGCTGTTCTTTAGTGTTTAAGACGAGCAAGGATTTCACTGTTAAGCCAAGCTGGTCACCTGCCATATTTACTTTTCTTCCTACACATCGGGATGGTTTGTTCCTGCAACCTAAATAAGGTTTCCTTGAAATACATCCAGCTTTCCTCGACTCCTTTCCCCGTCATGTTATTCTCCCAGGGGACCTTGCCCATCAGTTCCCTGAGGGAGTCGAAGTCTGCTTTTCTGAAGTCCAGGGTCTCTGTTCTACTGCTTTCCCTTTTTCCTTGTGTCAGGATCCTGAACTCGACCATCTCATGGTCACTGCCTCTCAGGTTCCCATCCACTACTGCTTCCTCTACTATTTCTTCCCTGTTTGTGAGCAGCAGGTCAAGAAGAGCTTTTCCCCTAGTTGGTTCCTCCAGCACTTGCACCAGGAAATTGTCCCCTACCCTTTCCAGATACTTCCTAGATTGTCTGTGCACTGCTGTATTGCTCTCCCAGCAGATATTGGGGTGATTAAAGTCACCCATGAGAACCAGGGCCTGTGATCTAGCAACTTCTGTTAGTTGCTGGAAGAAAACCTCGTCCACCTCATCCCCCTGGTCTGGTGGTCTGTAAGGAGTCCTCCCCTCTTGCAGATAGTTAAGGGTTAATGTCTCTTTTACCTGTAAATGGTTAACAAGCTCAGTAAACCTGACAGACACCTGACCAGAGGACCAAGCAAGGGAAAAGATAATTTCAAATCACTGTGGAGGGAAGTCTTTGTTTGTGTTCTTTGTTTTGGGGGCTGTTCTCTTTGGATCTAAGAGGGGCCAGACGTATATCCAGGCTCTCCAAGCTTACTGAAATATTTCCTTCTATTCAGTATAGTGAGTATTAGCAAGGCGGATTAGTTTTGTGATTAATTTCTGTATTTGGAAATGTGTGTTTGCTGGAGAAATATCTTTATTTCTGTTTGCTGTTACTTTTGATTATTCTGAGAAAGGGGGGGGGGAGTCCTTCTAGGTTTATAAACTAGACCCTGTAATATTTTTCATCCTGGTGTTACAGAGATAGTGTTACTTTCTTTCTTTCTTTTAATAAAATATTTCCTTTTAAGAACCTGATTGATTTCTTCCCTTGTTTGGAACCTCAGGGGAAGAGGAGCGGGGAAGGTGAATCCCTCTTTGTTTTGATTCAAGGAGTTTGAATCAAGGTGATCTCTCCCGACGGCTAAGGGAGGAGGAGGTGAGGCAATGGGCTATTTCCCTTTGTGTTAAGATCCAAGGAGTTTGGATCGGTGTTTCCCCGGGAAAGTTTTGGGGGAACAGGGAGTGTGCTAGACACTGGAATTTCTAGCTGGTGGCAGCTTTACCAGATCTAAACTAGGATTTAAGTTTAGAGGAGCCCATGCAGGTCCCCATCTTGTGAACGCTAAAGTTCCAAGTGGGGAATAAACCTATGATAGCATCACAGTCACTGGCGTCTCTTTGGGGGAACAGACTCAGTAAAAGCAACACCAACAGAATGTTCCTGTGAATAGTGGGCAGCCGGGGGCCTGTCCTGGGGGCAAAGGCTTCACCCTCCACCCCAAAGCTGCTCCATGAAAACGGGGGCTCTTTAGGCAGGCTAGAGACTGGATCAGTGTTTGCACTGGATTTCTTCTCTCACTCTTGGTTCATTTCCTCCCAGTCTCTCCCAGGGGGAACTGAAATCGAATGTTCCAGGCTGAGTCAGACTTTCGAGCACTGCCCCGGCTGGAGGGCGCTTGGATTCCCACAGCTGAACTCGCTGCCTGCGCCTCTGGCTAATTGAGGGTATTCCTCCCCATGCGAACCACCTGGGCTTTTAAGCCCTGAAAGGCGACTGAATGAATTCTCCTGTCTGAGCCAAACAGGGGCAGCTTGTCAACCTGTGTGTAACAAACCAGAAAGGAAGTAGGCAGGAGATGGAGCAGTAACAGCAGTAAGAACGGCTGTTTCCATAGGCTGCTGGGTGGGTCTGAGAGAGGTAAAATGCACAGCCCTGCCCTGGCTCTGAGAAGCATGTCCTGGGCCGTTAAGAGCAGAGTGCATGTTCCAGGGCACTAGCTTAGGGTCAGGCATGAGTGCTGTTTTAAGCTGTGTAAAGGCCTTCTGACACTCTTCAGTCAAGTGAACTGCATGTGGCTGTGTCTTTCTGGTCAGGTCTGTCAGTGGGGCAGCGATTTGGTTGTAGTGTGGCACAAATCACCTGTAATATCTGGCCAGGCCTCAGAAGGATTGGACCTGTTTCTTTGACTTTGGGACAGGCCACGTTTGGATAGCATCTACCTTGGCCTGTAGGGGGTTGACAGTTCCTTGACTCACCTGGTGTCCAAGGTAAGTCACTCTGTTTAGGCCTATTTGACACTTTTCAGCCTTAACAGTGAGTCCTGCCTTCCTTAGGCACTGAAAGACTTTCCCGAGATGTTCCAGGTGTTCTGCCAATGAATCAGAAAATATGGCTGTAGCGGGGCGGTCACCCCGCTCCAGATCAGAAAGGGTTAAAATCCAGCCCTTGGAGAGGGCTGGGGCTGAGAGTAAAGGCGAGGCTACTGGGAAAGCAGCCACAGTTGGGCTGTGAACCAGCAGCTGAGTCAGTCTCTCTCCAGCTCTTGAGAGAGAAGGACCAGGCTGCCTGGGAGAGAAGGGTACATGAGACAGAGCAGGGCTGAGGAAAGGGATGGGGAGCTGGGGAGCTCCAGCCTGGGAAATCCCCAGGCTGTGAGCCTGTTTAAAGTCCAAACCAGGTACTGGAGTTGCAAAGGTGCAGCCCGGGGTTAGGCACAGGCAGCAGGTCCAAACCCTCCTTGCCAGTGATGAGTGGTTTACAGACCCCAGTCTGCCCCAGTAAGCGGGGGCTGGGGGCTGACTGGCAGTAGCCACTGAGGCAAGCTGTTACTGCTAGGGACAGAACCCTGAGATAAAGGGGCACCGGGCTCCAGGAAGGACACGGGGGCCAGAGGCAGGCGAGACACCAGCCAGGATAACTCCCAGAATAATTCCCAGGATAACCAGCAGGAGGCACCCCACTGGTGAGTCTCAACTTTGCTACATTGGCCACATCATCAAGATAGGTGACTGCAGATTCTCCCAATCCCGCTAGGAGACCATCTACATGTTTCTGGAAGGTGGCGAGTGCATTTTGCAGCCCAAAAGGGAGCACATTAAATTCATACACCCCTGCATGGGTGATGAAGGCTGACCTTTTCTTGGCAGGTTCATTTAGCGGTGCTAGCCAGTGCCGCTTGGTTAAGTCTAAGGTAGAGATGAACTGGGCACTTCCCAGTTTCTCCAATAGCTCATCTGTGCGTGGCATTGGATAGTTGTCTCAGTGAGTCACAGCATTTAGCTTACGATAGTCCATGCACAAGCGTATTTCCCCATCCAGTTTGGCAACTAGAACCACTGGAGATGCCCATGCACTGTTAGAGGGGTGGATTACACCCATTTGTAGCATGTCCTGAATCTCCTGTTTTATAGCAATTTTGGCTTGAGGAGTCACCCGGTCAGGTTGGGCTCTAATTGGGTGAACATTACCTGTGTCAATGGAGTAGGAGAGGGCTGGGGCTGTGAGCTAGAGGCTAGGCTGATGGGGAAGGCAGCCACAGATGGGGCCACGCTCCAATGAGGCCACAGGTGGCCTTATAAAAGCCTGTGAGCCAGGAGCTCAGACATTCTCTCTCTAGCTATTGAGAGAGACGGGCCTGGCTGCTGGGGAGCTCACCGGGGTACCTAGAGTGGAGCTGGGCTGGGGAAGGCCAGAGGAGCTGGGAAAATCCAGGCTGGAAAACCCCCAGGCTGCAGGCCTTGCTGATGGCCTAAAGCAGGTACTGGGGTTGCAGAGGGGCAGCCCAAAGGTAGGTCCAAACCCTCCTTGCCGACGATGAGTAATGCGGACTGCAGTCTGCCCCAGTGTGTGGGGCCTAGGTGAGGACTGGCAGGACAGGCTGAGGCAAGATGGGGATAGAGGGTGGGGATTCCCTGGGGAAGGGAGACTCAGACTGTGGGGGTATTGCAGGGGGCAGAACCCTGATGTAGAGAGACACTGGGGTCCGGGAGGGATGCGGGGCCTAAAGCAAGCGAGACACTGGACACCAGAGGGTGCTCCAGAGGCTGGAAAGCTAATTCCCAGGATAACCAGCAGGAAGCGCCGTGCTGGTGAGTCGTTGCTACACTACAGCACTGCTTTTCTCTGGGGGTCTTTTTCGGAAAAGGACTCAGAATATCCACAGCTACTCGCTGAAATGGAATCTCAATTATGGGGAGTGTCTGGAGAGGGGCTTTGACCTGGTCTTGGGGCTTTCCCACTCTTTGGCACACCTCACAAGACCGGACAAGAGTAGAAATGTCCATGCCCATCCCCTCCCAGTGGAAGGAGTTCCCCAAACCATCTTTGGTCCTGTTCACACCACCCTGGACACTAGGATGATCGTGGGATAAACTCGAGAGCTTAGTTGGAACTACCAACTGTCTCTGAGGATGCCAGTCTTCCCGGGGTCCACCAGAAAGAGTTTCCTTGTATAAAAGTCCTTGTTCTACAACAAACCTGGATTGATTAGAAGAGCGGAGAGGTGGTGGGTTGCTCTGTGCCACTGTCCAAGCTCCCTGGAGACTGTCATCTGCTTCCTGCTCAGCCTGGAACTGTTCCCTTGACACTGGAGACATCAGTTCCTCACTGGATTGTGGACATGGGCTTAGTCCCTCTGGAAGCGATGTAGCTGATGGGGCTGTTTCCATTGACTGTGAACCGCTCTCCGCTGGTGCATTATATTGTATTCCAGGCTCAGGCTGAGCCTCTTGCATAGGTTTATCTGCTGCTGCCAGAGCAGTCTCGGTGGTGCCCTCTGGCGTTGGAGTTTTAGATGGGGTTGCAAGCACTGGACTCAGTGCTGGCAATGGTTTTGGTGTTGGTTGCTCCACCAGTTCCAGTTCCAGGACTGGTTCTGGCTGGGTCTCTGCAACTGGATCCACTACTGCTGTCACAGATGTTGGCATGGGGTCTGGTTCCACCACCTCAGTCTGAGTCTCTGGTAACACAGATGGGGCCCTTGTAGAAAGCTCAGGAACAGGGATAGGAGTGAAGGCTTGCTTAGCCTGGCTGTGGGTGACCATTTCCACCCTCTTGGCTAACTTCACATGGTTGGCTAAGTCTTCCCCCAGCAGCCTGGGAATGGGATAATCATCATAGACTGCAAAAGTCCATGTTCCTGACCAGCCCTTGTACTGGACAGACAACTTGGCTGTAGGCAAGTCAAAAGAGTTTAACCTGAAGGGTTGAATCATCACTTGGGCCTCTGGGTTGATGTATTTGGGGTCCACTAAGGATTGGAGGCTAGCTTACACCTGTGCTCCAGCGTCCCAGTCTTCCCGCCCACGCTCACAGTTTCCCTTCGCTCTGAGGATATCTGGGAGGCATCTGGGCCTGAGGGCCTTTGGCATGACCCCAGTGCAATGAACTGTAATGTGTTGGGATTCTTGAGGCAGTTGGCCTTTACATGCCCCAGCTTGTTACATTTAAGACATCGCCCAGCTGACTGGTCACTGGGGCAAGGTGAGTTGCTGGAGAATTGTGTGGTGGGACGATAAGGTGTCTGGGTTTTCCTTGGGGTGTAAGTGGGGCATGGGACTGCCCCCGGTGGTAGGGTGTGGTCTCGAGGTGTCCCTTCCGGTAATCACCCAAACTGCGACCCAGGTTGTTCCTCTTTGCTACTTCCACCCGTTTTGTTCCGATTTGCTCCACCCCTCTGGCGGTCTGGGACTGGTCATATTGATCAGCATAAGAAGCAAGACTCTCTGCTGAGTCCATTTTCTTATCCCACAAACACTGTTTTACATCATCATTGATCATAGTCAGGAACTGCTCCTGGACAACCAAATCAGACATTCCTGCAAAGCTAGTTACACCCCTTCCTTTGACCCATTTATCCAAAAGACCCTTCATCTGATTGACATCAGCCACATTACTTAATACAGCCCCTCTCTGAAGGGTTCTAAATTTCACTCTGTAAGTGTCAGGTGTAACTTGAAATTGTTTTAAAACCAAATCTTTAAATCTACCCTCATCAGAAGCATCCTCAATAGGCATCTTGTTGACTATATCCAGAGCTCTTCCAGTCAATTTTGCTACCAATGTGGTCATCTTGTGATCTCGAGGCGTTGCATGGAGGGTGCACAGTCTCTCAAAGGTGATGAAATATTTGGCAGTATCACTGGATTCATCATATTGTGGACATAGTCGCTCCCATTTCTGGACTTTTGGGGACGTGGAGCCAGCTGCTGAAGGGTTCCGTCTTTTCAACTCCATAACAGCACGCTCAGGCTTCTGGGCCTCAGTCTGGGCCTAAGTCTGGGCCTGTATTACTCTGTCTTTTGACTCCAGGGCTCTTTTATGGGCAGCCTCTTCCCTGGCTGCCTCTGCCTCCAAGTGTTTTGCTTCCTTCGTCTCCTCTGAGTCCAACTTCAAGCCCTTTAAGACCAGAAAGATCCCCTCAGATTATATTCCACCAGTTTAGGTTAAAAACTTTCCCAAGGCACAAATTCCTTTCCTTGTCCTTTGATGGTATTGCTGCCACCACCAAGTGATTTAAACAAACATTCAGTGAGGGACCACTTGCAGCCCTATTCCCTCTAAAATATCCCCCCAATCCCCTTCACCCCCTTTCCTGGGGAGGCTTGAGAATAATACACCAACCAATAGGTTAACAAAGTGAGCACAGACCAAATCCCTGGTTTTTAGGACACTGAAAATCAATCAGGTTCTTAATAGAAGTTTTTTATTTAAAAAAAAAAAGGAAAAGAATCGCAAGTGTAAAATCAGGATGGAAGATAACTTTACACAGTAAATAAAAAGATTTAAAACTCAGAGGATTCCCCTCTGACTCCTTCCGAATTACAAAACTGGAATAAAATTACCTTTTAGCATAGAGAAAATTTACAAGCTAAAACAAAAGATAATCTATTGCATTTCCTTGCCTTCCTTACAATTTTTGTAATCTTAGATGCTTATTTCAGGTATGTTTTTAGGAGATTTTTTTTCTTGCTCTGGTTCCTCTCTGTCCAAGAGGGAACAAACAAAGAGAGCACAAACAAAATCTCCCCCACCCCCCAGATTTAAAAGTATCTTATTTTCCCATTGGTCTTTCTGGTCAGGTGCCAGCTAGGTTAATTGAACTGATTAACCCCTTACAGGTAAGGGGATTCTTTATATTTGGCCAGGATAGATTTTATGTTACTCCATACATAAAGGCTGTTACCCTACCCTTTATATTTCTGACAGCATATCTGGTCACCACATTTCAAAAATATATATTGGATTTGGAAAAGGTACAGAGAAGGGTAACAGAAATGATTAGGGGTATGGAACACCTTCCATGTGAGGAAAGATTGAAAAGACCGGGACTTTGACGTTTGGAAAAGGTATGATTAGGGGGAAGGGGGAGGAATTATAGAAATTCTATAAAACCATGAATGGTGTGGAAAAATAAATAAGGAGGGTTGGACTAGATGACCTCCTGAGGTCCTTCCAACCCTGAGATTCTATGAAAAGTTATTTACTCCTTCACATAACACAAAAACTAGGGGTCACCCAATGAAATTAATAGGCAGCAGGTTTAAAACAAAATAAAGTATTTCTTCATAGTCACCCTGTGGAATGCTTTGACAGGTGATGTTGAAAAGGCCAAAACTATAACAGGGGTCCAATAATAACTATATAAGTTAATGGACAATAGGTCCATTAATGGCTATTAGCCACGATGCGCATGGATCCAGCACCATGTTCTGAGTGTCCCTGGCCTCTGTTTTCCAAAAGCTGGGAGTGGGTGACAGGGGATGAATCACTTGATGATTTCCTGTTCTATTCATTCCCTCTAGAACACCTGCTATTGCTCACTGTCGGAAGACAGGATACTGGGCTAGATGGACCAATGGACCAATGGCCATACCCAGCATGGCCATTCTGATGTTCTTACATAGACCCCACTTTGCAGCCCAATGGGCTAGCTTCCCTTTATTATATTCACTGCTTTGCATTATATTCATGAGTTCTGATAAATGAAGGGGGTGGGGATAGCTCCATTTTATGGACCCAGCAAGCTAGTTAGCTCTAAAATCCGTCTTTGTAGCTGTTCGCTAAATTGCCTAGCTTCATACCCTTTTAAACTTAACAGGCACACTACAAATTGGAACTTGGAAAGAACCAAAATAACCACTTAGGACAAAAATGACAAATGTAATAGCTAACAACAAAAGGGCCATGGTAACAAACTGACATACATGATAATAAGTTAAAATCATTAATACTTTAGGAAAAAGACAACCCAACATTGGTAAGATGAGGAAATACAAAAAGCGAAAAAAATCCCCTACCGAATATGCATCAAACATTATCACATCATAATCACATCAGCATAACATATTGTAAAAGTAGCATTACAGCCTAGGGCCATTTTGAGAAGGAGATGTTGTCCTTAGGAGGTGTGAGAATGATGGCCACTGGTGATGGGGGGAACATGATGGTGTAACAATGCTGGTTCTGGCGGGACCCAACTGAGATTGCCAATTCAGGACAAATTGCTTAAAGGAAGGTAGTTACAGCCCAAGGCTGGGGTTTTTCCACCTCAACCAGGCAGACAAAGAGGACTTTGGTCTTACCCCACTGGCTAACCACAAGTCACACAAGCAATTCCTTCAGGCACTCCAGTTTCCCAGTATCACCACCAGTGCCACTCGTCATGGGGATGAATGGTTATGAAAACTAATACCCCAGTAAAAGAAAAAAGGTTCTCCTGATCCCAAAGGACCAAGCCCCAGACCCAGGTCAATATACAAATCAGATCTTGCACATAAATCACACTCTTGCCAATCCTTTAGAATCTAAAATATAAAGATTTATTCATAAAAGGAAAAAGATACAGATGAGAACAAGAATTGGTTAAATGGAATCAATTATATACAGTAATGGGAAAGTCCTTGGTTCAGGTTTGTAGCAGTGATAGAATAAACTGCAGGTTTAAAGCAAGTCTCTGGAATATCCCCAGCTGGGATGGGTCATTCAGTATTTTGTTCAGAGCTTCAGTTTGTAGCAAAGTCCCGCCAGAGGTAAGCAGGATTGAAGACAAGATGGAGAGGAGGCATCAGCCTTTTATAGTCTTTTCCAGGTGTAAGAACATCTCTTTGTTCTTACTGTGGAAAATTACAGCAAAATGGAGTCTGGAGTCACATGGGCAAGTCCCTGCATACTTTGCTTCTCTCCATGGGTCAATTGTGTAGCTGATGGTCCTTAATGGGCCATCAAGCAGGCTAGGCAGAGCTAACACCAACTTGTCTGGGGTGTTACCCAGAAGCATAGCAGAAGGAAGAGCAGGGGCAGAGCCTTGGGAGAAGAGATGGAGCAAGGGGTGGGTTTTCCGGGTGTCCAGTTACCAGCAAATAGAAAGGAGGCAACCCAGTGAATTGTAAATGAGCTGATTCCCCAGTCTGTCATGCTGACACAGCACAGTAATCTCAGGACAAGGTTCCATGTCTCTCTTACTATTCAACAAGTGTGTCAGGAAGAGGGCCCAGCAACATGTCCCTTGTTAGCTCTGCACAGAGCTCAATCTGAGAACCAGAGCACCAGGAGAAAGATTTAGGTTCCTTTATGAGTAAAGAGCCAGAGCAGCCTGTTCTGGATTGGTTTGGTTCTCACCCCGTAGATGATGGGGTTCAGCATGGGTGGCACGAGAAAGTACACGTTGGCCATGAGAATGTGGAAATGCAGGGGCACATTGTGGCCAAACCGGTGCGTGAGGAAGGAGAAGAGACCTGGGATGTAAAAGGCTAAAATGACACAGAGGTGGGAGCTGCAGGTCCCAAAAGTCTTAAGCCGGGCGTCCTTTGTGGGGAGGCTGAAAATGGCTCTCAGGATCTGGATGTAGGACACAGCGATAAAAATCATATCCAGACCCCTCACCAAGAATGCCACAAAGAGACCGTAGTAACTACTGACACTGATGTCGGCGCAGGCCAGCTTCACCACGGCTATGTGCTCACAGTACGAGTGGGGGATGATGTTGGTTCTGCAATATGGCCACCGTTTGCCCAGTAAGGGTTGGGGCAGTATGAGCACGATTCCACGCAGCATCACAGCCAGACCGATCTTGGCTACCACAGAATTTCTCAGGATGGTGGAATGTCTCAGGGGATGGCAGATGGCCACATAGCGATCAAAAGCCATGGCCATGAAGATCCCAGACTCTATCACTGAGAAGCAGTGAATGAAGTACATCTGGATGAAGCAGGCACTGAAATCAATCTCCCTGTAACTGAACCAGAAGATGCTCAGTGTTTTGGGCAGAATGGACGTGGACAGGACCAGGTCCGTGACGGCCAGCATGCAGAGGAAATAGTACATGGGCACATGGAGCTTTGGCTCCATCTTCACAATAAACAGAATGGTGATGTTCCCCAAGATGGCTATGGTGTACATGGTGCAGAAGGGATGGAAATCCAGACATGGGCCATCTCCAGGCCAGGAATGCCCAGCAGGATGAAGATGGAGGGGTTGGTGAAGTCAGTGGTGTTGTAATCTGACATGGAGTAGGGGAGAAGGTGTCCAACTCTGAGGCAGAACGGTGTCTCCTGCACGTACCGTATGTTCTCCTGACTTCCTGTATGTGCCCAGGCTCTAGGGTGATGATTGAAGTACAAATGCCTGGATGAAGAGACAATGTTAATGTGAGACACTACATGCACAACTGGAGGCTGTTCTCATGGGTAAAGCAGTTTTGTCACCTTCACACACTGAAAAATGACACTTTCATTATTCAGAGAAATGAAATGTGAAAAATTGACCCTACTAATGCCATTTCCCTATTTTATGGTGCTCCTAGCATTAATAATTCCTACACATCTGGGACTGTTTAGTTTAGAGAAGAGAGAAAGGATGGGGTATATGATAGATGAGAACAAAATAAAAGAATGGAATGGATTACATTGAAATGGAGAAAGAGAAAACAGTTTCCAACCGGTGCTATCTATAGACCCTTACTGCTCCGAAAGGGCTAACTCCCCAAAGCTGAGGCAAATTATCAGCAAAACTGACTGGGAGGAATATTAGAGAGAAAAATGGGAATGAAAATTGGGAATTTTTCAAGAAGAGTTTATTAGATAGCTAAAAATCCATGATTCCACCATCAAGAAAGTGGACAACTTTACCTAAAAGCCCAGTTCTGTGGCAAAGGGAAAGAAACAGGTTTTTGGGGTGGGAGGAAGCAGTATATAAAAATGGGGAAAAGGGAATATAGACAGCGAGCAATACGAATTGGAAGTTATGAAAATTGATAAGGGATGTTAAAGACATCAGAGAAAATCTATGCCTGGCAAGGCTAAAGGCAGGGTCGGGTCCAGGCAGCAGCCAAGTAAACAGGTGCTTGGGGCGGCCAATGGAAAGGGCAGCACGTCTGGGTCTTTGGCGGCTATGCGGCGGCGGGTGCCTCAGTCCCTCTCTTCCTCTATGATCTGCAGCCGAGGAGGAAGAGAGGGAGCAAAGGCCCACCACCAAATTGCCCCGAAGAATGAAGCGGCATGGTTGAGCTGCCACTGAAGTACTTCCGATCGGCTTCATCTTTTTCCCGGCTTCACCGCTTGAGGCGGCAAAAAAGCTGAAACCGGCCCTTACCTGAAAGTTTAGATGTGTTCATGAAATAGATTTGTTCTGTATTTGGAAAGAAGTAGTATGAGGCACTCCTATGACATGAGGGATGGAATACTTTCCAGTCCATCAGTTGTCAGGGAGGTTGTTTAACAGCATCTACAGTAGAACCTTAGAGAGACGAACACCAGAGTTATGCACTGACCGAACAACCACACATCTCACTCGGAACCGGAGGTATGTGATAAGGCAGCAGCAGAGCCAAAAAAAAAAAAAGGGCAAACTCAGGACAGTTCTGTGTCAATTTTTTTTTAATACTTTAAATTTAAGGTCAATTTAAAAAAAATTGAGAAGCTTAGTAAACAATGGAAAAGCTTTTAGGGGATTTGTTAAAAAAAGTCTAGGAATATGATTAATGCCAGTCAACAACATGGTTTATGAAAAACTTGTCTTGTCAAAAAAACCTTGATTTTGTCCTTTAATGAGCGTATATGATTGGTAGATCAAGGGAACAATGTAGATGCAAGAAACTTCAATTTCTCTCATGCATTTCATTGAGTAGTGGAAAATATTGAGATAAAAACTGAACACTGCACAATATCAGTAGGGTGTACAGGGTCAGTTTTAGGCCTGAAGCTATTCAATATTTTCATGAACGATATGGAAGCAAATATAAAATCACTGCAGATAACATTTGTGGATGAATCAAAGATTGGCAGAGTGTGTGCAATGAGGAGGCCAGGGCAGGCAGACAGATTCATCAGGAGCATTTGGTAAGCATGGCCCATGCAATCAAAATATTTTAATACAGTCACATGCAAGGTGATCCTCTTGGAACAGGGAATAAAGGCCCGACCCATAGACTACAGCAGTGTATTATGGAACTCAGGGACCCTGAAAAGGATTTTGGAGTCATTGTGGACAATCAACTCATCATGACCTACCTGTATGATGCTGTGGCCAAAAGGGCTAATGCGATCTTTGGATCTTTGGATCTTTGGAGTGGTGAGTTGGAGCAGAGAAAGTATTTTACCTCTGCACATGGCATTGGTAAAACTGACTGCATCCCGTTCTGGGGTCCACATTTCAAAATGGATGTTGAAATTTGGAGAGAGTGCAGAAAAGAGCCCCCCAAAAGAGTGGAGGCTGGAGAAAATGCTGGACAGTAAGAGACTTCAAGAGCTTCATCTATTTATCTTCTGAAAAAAAACCCAAAAAACAATCAAGCGAGACATTCCTGGTCAGAAAGAATGGGTCATAAAGGGTTCTTTATAAAAGGCAAAGAATGTAAGTCACGGGAGGTGATAGTATTCCTCTACTCAGTGTTGGTTAGGCCTCAGCAGGAGCACTGTGTCCAGTTTGGGTCACCACTGTACAGGAAGGATGTAAAGAAAATGGAAAGGATCCAGAGGCGACAGCCGAACATGGTCCAAGGGATGGAATACAAACCAGATGAGCAAAGACTGAGGGAACTGGATATGCTTAATTTGGAAAAGGAGAGATTGAGGGGGACATGACAACAGTCTTCAGCTGCTTGCAAGGCTGCCATAAAACAGATGGAGAAAAGTTGTTCTGTCTCACCACAGTGGGTGGGACAAGAGTCAATGGGTTCAAACTACAGCACAGCAGATTTAGATGAAATCTGAGGAAAAAACTTCCTAACTTTAAGAACAGGAGTAGAATGGTACAGATACCCCAGCAGGCCATGGAAGCACCTTCACTGGAGGTTTTCCAAAGGGGTGTGGATAGCCATTAGTCTTGGATGACTAAGACACAACAAATCCTGCATCTTGGCATGGGGTTAGAGTAACTGACCCTTGCCATCCGTTCTCTTTGGGCTCAATATCCTTCTACTCAGCTACTGGATCTGTGGATGAGGGGAAAGCAGTGGATGTGTTATTCCTTGATTTTAGCAAAGCTTTTTATATGGTCTCCCACAGTATTCTTGCCACTAAGTTAAAGAAGTATGGGCTGGATGAATGGACTATAAGGTGGATAGAAACCTGGCTAGATCATTGGGCTCAACGGGTAGTGATCAATGGCTCCATGTCTAGTTGGCAGCCAGCATCAAGCAGAGTGCCCCAAGGGTTGGTCCTGGGGCCGGTTTTGTTCAATATCTTTATTAATGATCTGGAGGATGGCGTGGACTGCACTCTCAGCAAGTTTGCAGATGACACTACGCTGGATGGTAGGGATAGGGTAGAGAGGGAATTAGAAAAATTAGAGAATTGGGCCAAAAGAAACCAGATGAGGTTCAACAAGGACAAGTGCAGAGTCCTGCACTTAGGACGGAAGAATCCCATTCACTGTTACAGATTAGGGACCGAATGGCTAGGAAGCAGTTCTGCAGAAAAAGACCTATGGGTTACAGTGGACGAGAAGTTGGATATGAGTCAACAGTGTGCCCTTGTTGCCAAGAAAGATAACATCATTTTGGGCTGTGTAAGTAGGGGCATTGCCAGCAGATTGAGGGACATGATCGTTGTCTTCCATTCGACATTGGTGAGGCCTCATCTGGACTATTGTGTCCAGTTTTGGGTCCCACACTACAAGAAGGATGTGGAAAAATTGGAAAGAGTCCAGCAGAGGGCAACAAAAATGATTAGTGAGCTGGAACACATGATTTATGAGGCGTGGCTGAGGGAACTAGGATTGTTTAATCTGCAGAAGAGAAGAATGAGGGCGGATTTGATAGCTGCTTTCAACTACCTGAAAGGTGGTTCCAAGGAGGATGAATCTAGACTTTTTTCAGTGTTACCAGACGACAGTACAAGGAGCAATGATCTCAAGTTGCAGTGGGGGAGGTTTAGGTTGGAAATTCAGGGAAAAAAATCACTAGGAGGGTGGCGAAGCACTGGAATGGGTTCCCTAGGGAGGTGTGGAATCTCCTTCCTTAGAGGTTTTTAAGGCCTGGCTTGACAAAGCCCTGGCTGGGATGATTTAGTTGGGTTTGGTCCTGCTTTGAGCAGGGGATTGGACTAGATGACCTGCTGAGGTCCCTTCCAACACTAATATTTTGAAGGCTCTTTGATTAGGCCTCCTTACTTTCCATCGGATACAAGTCAGGTAACAGCCCCCATGTTAACAGCCATAGCCCTGAAATTGAAGAGTAGGAGGTGGCAGTGTTTGTGCATTAAAACACAGCTGGCTTCTGCGATCTTTATTCAGTTCCTATTCCATGGGGAGATTTACCTCAGTGGGGTCTGAGCAAAGTAGGCTTGTGTCAGTGGAATGCAGCCACCTCGGGCTGGCGGCCATCAGCCGGGGAGGAACAAGAAAGAGGGACATATTTCCTCAGCATATTGGTGCAAACTCATCCCCTGTGGCCAGGGAACTGGGATGTTTAATGGCTGTGCAGAGCAGAAAGGACCACAAAATTACTCTCTATCCCATCATTCCCACGTTGCACTGGGTTTGTTGAGCAGGTGAGCTACTCAGCGAGAGACGGTACCTGTGAATCCTGCGACGGAAGTGTCTTCCCTGGGAATCCCCCTCAGGTAGCCGTGTCCCACACCTCTCTCGCCAGCACATCTGCAGCCACATCCCATGCCCAGAGCCGACACAGGGGCGTGCACCATTTATAATATAGCTCTGTGCAATCCCAGTGGGATTCACTCAACCTCTAGAGGCATCTGAATGTAAACAGGCTGGAGACAAACATTTCTGTGCTCCCCATTCCTGTGAGGTGTGAACTCCGAGATTCCACTTCTGCTGCCCCTCAGAGACCTGCCAACCCATCACAGTCACTGGGGTCGCTTTGGGGGAACAGACTCAGTAAAAGCAACACCAACAGAATGTTCCCGTGGACAGAGGGCAGCCGGGGGCCTGTCTTGGAGACAAAGGCCTCACCCTCCACCCCAAAGCTGCTCCATGAAAACGGGGGCTCTTTAGGCAGGATAGACACTGGTTCAGTGTTTGCACTGGATTTCTTCTCTCCCTCTCGGTTCATTTCCTCCCAGTCTCTCCCAGGTGGAATTGAAATCGAATGTTCCAGGCTGAGTCAGACTTTCCAGCACTGCCCTGTCTGGAGGGCACTTGGATTCCCACAATTGAACTCTCTGCCTGCTCCTCTGGCTAATTGAGGGTATTCCTCCCCATGCGAACCATCTGGGCTTTTAAGCTCTGAAAGGCGACTGAATGAATTATCCTGTCTGAACCAAACAAGGGCAGCTTGTCAACCTGTGTGTAACAAACCAGAAAGGAAGTAGGCAGGAGATGGAGCAGTACCAGCAGTAAGAACGGCTGTTTACATAGGCTGCTGGATGGGTCTGAGAGAGGTAAAATGCACAGCCCTGCCCTGACTCTGAGAACTATGTCCTGGGCCGTTAAGAGCAGAGTGCATGTTCCAGGGCACTAGCTTAGGGTCAGGCATGAGTGCTGTTTTAATCTGGTTAAAGGCCTTCTGACACTTTTCAGTCAAGTGAACTGCATGTGGCTGTGTCTTTCTGGTCAGGTCTGTCAGTGGGGCAGCGATTTGGCTGTAGTGTGGTACAAATCACCTGAAATATCTGGCCAGGCCTCAGAAGGATTGGACCTGTTTCTTTGACTTTGGACAGGCCATGTTTGGATAGCATCTACCTTGGCCTTTAGGGGGTTGATAGTTCCTTGACTCACCTGGTGTCCAAGGTAAGTCCCTCTGTTTAGGCCTATTTGACACTTTTCAGCCTTAACGGTGAGTCCTGCCTTTCTTATGCACTCGAAGACTTTCCCGAGATGTTCCAGGTGTTCTGCCAATGAATCAGAAAATATGGCTGTAGCGGGGCGGTCACCCCGCTCCAGATTAGAAGGGGTTAAAATCCAGCGCTTGGAGAGGGCTGGGGCTGAGAGTAAAGGCGAGGCTACTGGGAAAGGAGCCACAGTTGGGCTGTGAACCAGCAGCTGAGTCAGTCTGTCTCCAGCTCTTGAGAGAGAAGGACCAGGCTGCCGGGGAGAGAAGGGTACTTGAGACAGAGCAGGGCTGAGGAAAGGGAGTCCAAACCCTCCTTGCCAGTGATGAGTGGTTTACAGACCCCAGTCTGCCCCAGTAAGCGGGGGCTGGGGGCTGACTGGCAGTAGCCACTGAGGCAAGGTGTTACTGCTAGGGACAGAACCCTGAGATAAAGGGGCACCGGGCTCCGGGAAGGACACGGGGGCCAGAGGCAGGCGAGACACCAGCCAGGATAACTCCCAGAATAATTCCCAGGATAACCAGCAGGAGGCACCCCACTGGTGAGTCTCAACTTTGCTACATTGGCCACATCATCAAGATAGGTGACTGCAGATTCTCCCAATCCCGCTAGGAGACCATCTACATGTTTCTGGAAGGTGGCGAGTGCATTTTGCAGCCCAAAAGGGAGCACATTAAATTCATACACCCCTGCATGGGTGATGAAGGCTGACCTTTTCTTGGCAGGTTCATTTAGCGGTGCTAGCCAGTGCCGCTTGGTTAAGTCTAAGGTAGAGATGAACTGGGCACTTCCCAGTTTCTCCAATAGCTCATCTGTGCGTGGCATTGGATAGTTGTCTCAGTGAGTCACGGCATTTAGCTTACGATAGTCCATGCACAAGCGTATTTCCCCATCCAGTTTGGCAACTAGAACCACTGGAGATGCCCATGCACTGTTAGAGGGGTGGATTACACCCATTTGTAGCATGTCCTGAATCTCCTGTTTTATAGCAATTTTGGCTTGAGGAGTCACCCGGTCAGGTTGGGCTCTAATTGGGTGAACATTACCTGTGTCAATGGAGTAGGAGAGGGCTGGGGCTGTGAGCTAGAGGCTAGGCTGATGGGGAAGGCAGCCACAGATGGGGCCACGCTCCAATGAGGCCACAGGTGGCCTTATAAAAGCCTGTGAGCCAGGAGCTCAGACATTCTCTCTCTAGCTATTGAGAGAGACGGGCCTGGCTGCTGGGGAGCTCACTGGGGTACCTAGAGTGGAGCAGGGCTGGGGAAGGCCAGAGGAGCTGGGCAGCTCCAGGCAGAAAAACCCCCAGGCTGCAGGCCTTGCCAATGGCCTAAAGCAGCTACTGGGGGTTGCAGAGGGGCAGCCCGAAGGTAGGCAAGGGCAGTAGGTCCAAACCCTCCTTGCCGACGATGAGTGATGCGGACTGCACTCTGTCCCAGTGTGCGGGGCCTAGGTGAGGACTGGCAGGACAGGCTGAGGCAAGATGGGGATAGAGGGTGGGGATTCCCTGGGGAAGGGAGACCCAGACTGTGGGGGTATTGCAGGGGGCAGAACCCTGATGTAGAGAGACACTGGGGTCCGGGAGGGATGCGGGGCCTAAAGCAAGTGAGACACTGGACACCAGAGGTTGTTCCAGAGGCTGGAAAGCTAATTCCCAGGACAACCACCAGGAAGCGCCATGCCGGTGAGTCGTTGCTACACTACAGCACTGCTTTTCTCTGGGGGTCTTTTTCGGAAAAGGACTCAGAATATCCACAGCTACTCGCTGAAATGGAATCTCAATTATGGGGAGTGTCTGGAGAGGGGCTTTGACCTGGTCTTGGGGCTTCCCCACTCTTTGGCACACCTCACAAGACCGGACAAGAGTAGAAATGTCCTTGCCCATCCCCTCCCAGTGGAAGAACTTCCCCAAACCGTCTTCTGTCCTGTTCACCCTACCCTGGACACTAGGATGATCGTGTGATAAACTCGAGAGCTTAGTTTGAACTACCAACTGTCTCTGAGGATGCCAGTCTTCCCGGGGTCCACCAGAAAGAGTTTCCTTGTATAAAAGTCCTTGTTCTACAACAAACCTGGATTGATTAGAAGAGCGGAGAGGTGTTGGGTTGCTCTGTGCCACTGTCCAAGCTCCCTGGAGACTGTCATCTGCTTCCTGCTCGGCCACGAACTGTTCCCTTGATGCTGGAGACATCAGTTCCTCACTGGATTGTGGACATGGGCTTAGTCCCTCTGGAAGCGATGTAGCTGATGGGGCTCTCCGCTGGTGCATTATATTGTATTCCAGGATCAGGCTGAGGCTCTTGCATAGGTTTATCTGCTGCTGCCAGGGCAGGCTTGGTGGTGCCCTCTGGCGTTGGAGTTTTAGATGGGGTTGCAAGCGCTGGATTCAGTGCTGGCAATGGTTCTGGTGTTGGTTGCTCCACCAGTTCCAGTTCCAGGACTGGTTCTGGCTAGGTCTCTGCAACTGGATCCACTACTGCTGTCACAGATGTTGGCATGGGGTCTGGTTCCACCACCTCAGTCTGAGTCTCTGGTAACACAGATGGGGCCCTTGTAGAAAGCTCAGGAACAGGGATAGGAGTGAAGGCTTGCTTAGCCTGGCTGTGAGTGACCATTTCCACCCTCTTGGCTAACTTCACATGGTTGGCTACGTCTTCCCCCAGCAGCCTGGGAATGGGATAATCATCATAGACTGCAAAAGTCCACGTTCCTGACCAGCCCTTGTACTGGACAGGCAACTTGGCTGTAGGCAAGTCAAAAGAGTTTAACCTGAAGGGTTGAATCATCACTTGGGCCTCTGGGTTGATGTGTTTGAGGTCCACTAAGGACTGGAGGCTAGCTTACACCTGTGCTCCAGCGTCCCAGTCTTCCCGCCCACGCTCACAGTTTCCCTTCGCTCTGAGGATATCTGGGAGGCATCTGGGCCTGAGGGCCTTTGGCATGACCCCAGTGCAATGAACTGTAATGTGTTGGGATTCTTGAGGTAGTTGGCCTTTACATGCCCCAGCTTGTTACATTTAAGACATCGCCCAGCTGACTGGTCACTGGGGCAAGGTGAGTTGCTGGAGAATGGTGTGGTGGGACGATAAGGTGTCTGGGTTTTCCTTGGGGTGTAAGTGGGGCATGGGGCTGCCCCGGTGGTAGGGTGTGGTCTCAAGGTGTCCCTTCCGGTAATCACCCAAACTGCGACCCGGGTCATTCCTCTTTCCTACTTCCACCCGTTTTGTTCCGATTTGCTCCACCCCTCTGGCGGTCTGGGACTGGTCATATTGATCAGCATAAGAAGCAAGACTCTCTGCTGAGTCCATTTTCTTATCCCACAAACACTGTTTTACATCATCATTGATCATAGTCAGGAACTGCTCCTGGACAACCAAATCAGACATTCCTGCAAAGCTAGTTACACCCCTTCCTTTGACCCATTTATCCAAAAGACTCTTCATCTGGTTGACATCAGCCACATTACTTAATACAGCACCTCTCTGAAGGGTTCTAAATTTCACTCTGTAAGTGTCAGGTGTAACTTGAAATTGTTTTAAAACCAAATCTTTAAATCTACCCTCATCAGAAGCATCCTCAATAGGCATCTTGTTGACTATATCCAGAGCTCTTCCAGTCAATTTTGCTACCAATGTGGTCATCTTGTGATCTCGAGGCGTTGCATGGAGGGTGCACAGTCTCTCAAAGGTGATGAAATATTTGGCAGTATCACTGGATTCATCATATTGTGGACATAGTCGCTCCCATTTCTGGACTTTTGGGGATGTGGAGCCAGCTGCTGAAGGGTTCCGTCTTTTCAACTCCATAACAGCACATTCAGGCTTCTGGGCCTCAGTCTGGGCCTGTATTACTCTGTCTTTTGACTCCAGGGCTCTTTTATGGGCAGCCTCTTCCCTGGCTGCCTCTGCCTCCAAGTGTTTTGCTTCCTTCGTCTCCTCTGTGTCCAACTTCAAGCCCTTTAAGACCATTTGTTTCTTTCTGTTTCTCCTCAGCTTCTAATCTGGCTAAATCCAGCTTCTTTTTTACCTCATTTTCTGTCACTCCAGCAACCTCCAGCTGTTCTCACCTAAAAAAAAGTATCCTTTAAAAAAAACCTCCTTGTTTTTCAAGCAGCCAAAAGGAAAAAAAATGTGTCCTTTTAAAATCCTGCGGTCTTTGCTTCTGGTTCAAAATGATCCCACCGCGCTGCCACAATCTCAGGGTTCCTCCCCACTCTGAACTCTGGGGTACAGATGTGGGGACCCCCATGAAAGATCCCCTAAGATTATATTCCACCAGTTTAGGTTAAAAACTTTCCAAAAGCACAAATTCCTTTCCTTGTCCTTCGATGGTATTGCTGCCACCACCAAGTGATTTAAACAAACTTTCAGTGAGGGACCACTTGCAGCCATATTCCCTCTAAAATATCCCCCCAATCCGCTTCACCCCCTTTCCTGGGGAGGCTTGAGAATAATATACCAACCAATAGGTTAACAAAGTGAGCACAGACCAAATCCCTGGTTTTTAGGACACTGAAAATCAATCAGGTTCTTAATAGAAGTTTTTTATTTAAAAAAAAATAAGGAAAAGAATCACAAGTGTAAAATCAGGATGGAAGATAACTTTACACAGTAAATAAAATGATTTAAAACTCAGAGGATTCCCCTCTGACTCCTTCCGAATTACAAAACTGGAATAAAATTACCTTTTAGCATAGAGAAAATTTACAAGCTAAAACAAAAGATAATCTAGGGCATTTTCTTGCCTTCCTTACAATTTTTGTAATCTTAGATGCTTACTTCAGGTATGTTTTTAGGAGATTTTTTTTCTCGCTCTGGTTCCTCTCTGTCCAAGAGGGAACAAACAAAGAGAGCACAAACAAAATCTCCCCCACCCCCCAGATTTAAAAGTATCTTATTTTCCCATTGGTCTTTCTGGTCAGGTGCCAGCTAGGTTAATTGAACTGATTAACCCCTTACAGGTAAGGGGATTCTTTATATTTGGCCAGGATAGATTTTATGTTACTCCATACATAAAGGTTGTTACCCTACCCTTTATATTTCTGTCAGCATATCTGGTCACCACATTTCAAAAATATATATTGGATTTGGAAAAGGTACAGAGAAGGGCAATAGAAATGATTAGGTGTGTGGAACACCTTCCATGTGAGGAAAGATTGAAAAGACCGGGACTTTGATGTTTGGAAAAGGTATGATAAGGGGGAGGAATTATAGAAATTCTATAAAACCATGAATGGTGTGGAAAAATAAATAAGGAGGGTTGGACTAGATGACCTCCTGAGGTCCTTCCAACCCTAAGATTCTATGAAAAGTTATTTACTCCTTCACATAACACAAAAACTAGGGGTCACCCAATGAAATTAATAGGCAGCAGGTTTAAAACAAAATAAAGTATTTCTTCACAGTCACCCTGTGGAATGCTTTGACAGGTGATGTTGAAAAGGCCAAAACTATAACAGGGGTCCAATAATAACTATATAAGTTAATGGACAATAGGTCCATTAATGGCTATTAGCCACGATGCGCATGGATCCAGCACCATGTTCTGAGTGTCCCTGGCCTCTGTTTTCCAAAAGCTGGGAGTGGGTGACAGGGGATGAATCACTTGATGATTTCCTGTTCTATTCATTCCCTCTAGAACACCTGCTATTGCTCACTGTCGGAAGAGAGGATACTGGGCTAGATGAACCAATGGACCAATGGCCATACCCAGCATGGCCATTCTGATGTTCTTACATAGACCCCACTTTGCAGCCCAATGGGCTAGCTTCCCTTTATTATATTCACTGCTTTGCATTATATTCATGAGTTCTGATAAATGAAGGGGGTGGGGATAGCTCCATTTTATGGACCCAGCAAGCTAGTTAGCTCTAAAATCCCTCTTTGTAGCTGTTCGCTAAATTGCCTAGCTTCATACCCTTTTAAACTTAACAGGCACACTACAAATTGGAACTTGGAAAGAACCAAAATAACCGCTTAGGACAAAAATGACAAATGTAATAGCTAACAACAAAAGGGCCATGGTAACAAACTGACATACATGATAATAAGTTTAAATCATTAATACTTTAGGAAAAAGACAACCCAACATTGGTAAGATGAGGAAATACAAAAAGCGAAAAAAATCCCCTACCGAATATGCATCAAACATAATCACATCATAATCACATCAGCATAACATATTATAAAAGTAGCATTACAGCCTAGGGCCATTTTGAGAAGGAGATGTTGTCCTTCGGAGGTGTGAGAATGATGGCCACTGGTGATGGGGGGAACATGATGGTGTAACAATGCTGGTTCTGGCGGGACCCAACTGAGATTGCCAATTCAGGACAAATTGCTTAAAGGAAGGCAGTTACAGCCCAAGGCTGGGGTTTTCCCACCTCAACCAGGCAGACAACGAGGACTTTGGTCTTACCCCACTGGCTAACCACAAGTCACACAAGCAATTCCTTCAGGCACTCCAGTTTCCCAGTATCACCACCAGTGCCACTCGTCATGGGGATGAATGGTTATGAAAACTAATACCCCAGTAAAAGAAAAAAGGTTCTCCTGATCCCATAGGACCAAGCCCCAGACCCAGGTCAATATACAAATCAGATCTTGCACATAAATCACACTCTTGCCAATCCTTTAGAATCTAAAATATAAAGATTTATTCATAAAAAGGAAAAAGATACAGATGAGAGCAAGAATTGGTTAAATGGAATCAATTATATACAGTAATGGGAAAGTCCTTGGTTCAGGTTTGTAGCAGTGATAGAATAAACTGCAGGTTTAAAGCAAGTCTCTGGAACATCCCCAGCTGGGATGGGTCATTCAGTCCTTTGTTCAGAGCTTCAGTTTGTAGCAAAGTCCCGCCAGAGGTAAGCAGGATTGAAGACAAGATGGAGAGGAGGCATCAGCCTTTTATAGTCTTTTCCAGGTGTAAGAACATCTCTTTGTTCTTACTGTGGAAAATTACAGCAAAATGGAGTCTGGAGTCACATGGGCAAGTCCCTGCATACTTTGCTGAGTCACAAGGCATGTCTGCCTTCTCTCCATGGGTCAATTGTGTAGCTGATGGTCCTTAATGGGCCCTCAAGCAGGCTAGGCAGAGCTAACACCAACTTGTCTAGGGTGTTACCCAGAAGCACAGCAGAAGTTTGAAATACAGACAGTAATTTTAACTAGAAAAATGACACTCATATAAAGACAGCATAACCAGCAACCCATACCTTCTCTTAGACACCCTATTTGACCCTCTTTATAGAAGATTTGGTGCCACTACAGGACTTTGGTTGCAACAATGATCTATATGGTACCAGATTAGACTAATAACATCGCAAATGGTAATGAGGAAGGTGATGGCCAACATTTCAGGTTGTCGTACAGGAGAAGGTGTGAGTATATGGATGTGCAGATGTACATTCTGTAGTATCTCTATCTACTTTACTGAGCTGGGGTGTTTGTGACTGTGCTAAATGTATTAATAAAGTATATTTGTAAAAAAATAAAGAATTCCTATAGTTTGAGTGTTGCAACTGCGCACATTGGGGTTCTCCGCAATATAATAATTTGAATAATACCGGGCCTGATCTTGGGGCAAGAACCTGTCAACTCTCAAAGTGATATTTGGGGATTCTTAAATAATCAATATTATTAATATATAATCCAGAGATCGGGCAACAAGATGTATCTGCCCCTTGCTGTAACCAACTTGTCCCCACTCCCCTCCCAGAGCTGAGATAGAACCCAGGAGTCCTGATAGGGTCACTATCTCCACAAAGTAACTAATGAAGTAAGAATGTACATTAACATTTTAAAGCTAACCAATGTCCCTTAACTGATTTGCCACAGGATGTGAGAACAACTTAGTACTAGAGCTGAGTGAGTGTAATATATATTTTATTTTATTTCTTTGTTACAGGAATTAGACACAGTGCTCCTGTCAGCTGATTGCTCAGCTGTCTGCCAAAAAACTAGAGTTTTCAAAGGTCTAAGTAGCCACTGGAATCACGGTTAAAGTTGCCACCCCCACCAAAATCTGAAATGGCTCCTTTGTAGCTGGGGTGGAGGAGGGTTGTGGAAATGATCCAGCGAGTGACAGGGGGAGGGGAATAGAGGAGCAAGTGATAAGCGTGGGGCCTTGGGACGAAGAGGAAGAGCAGGGGCAGAGCCTTGGGAGAAGAGATGGAGCAAGGGGTGGGTTTTCCGGGTGTCCAGTTACCAGCAAATAGAAAGGAGGCAACCCAGTGAATTGTAAATGAGCTGATTCCCCAGTCTGTCATGCTGACACAGCACAGTAATCTCAGGACAAGGTTCCATGTCTCTCTTACTATTCAACAAGTGTGTCAGGAAGAGGGCCCAGCAACATGTCCCTTGTTAGCTCTGCACAGAGCTCAATCTGAGAACCAGAGCACCAGGAGAAAGATTTAGGTTCCTTTATGAGTAAAGAGCCAGAGCAGCCTGTTCTGGATTGGTTTGGTTCTCACCCCGTAGATGATGGGGTTCAGCATGGGTGGCACGAGAAAGTACACGTTGGCCATGAGAATGTGGAAATGCAGGGGCACATTGTGGCCAAACCGGTGCGTGAGGAAGGAGAAGAGACCTGGGATGTAAAAGGCTAAAATGACACAGAGGTGGGAGCTGCAGGTCCCAAAAGTCTTAAGCCGGGCGTCCTTTGTGGGGAGGCTGAAAATGGCTCTCAGGATCTGGATGTAGGACACAGCGATAAAAATCATATCCAGACCCCTCACCAAGAATGCCACAAAGAGACCGTAGTAACTACTGACACTGATGTCGGCGCAGGCCAGCTTCACCACGGCTATGTGCTCACAGTACGAGTGGGGGATGATGTTGGTTCTGCAATATGGCCACCGTTTGCCCAGAAAGTAATGGGGCAGTATGAGCACGATTCCACGCAGCATCACAGCCAGACCGATCTTGGCCACCACAGAATTTCTCAGGATGGTGGAATGTCTCAGGGGATGGCAGATGGCCACATAGCGATCAAAAGCCATGGCCCTGAAGATCCCAGACTCTATCACTGAGAAGCAGTGAATGAAGTACATCTGGATGAAGCAGGCACTGAAATCAATCTCCCTGTAACTGAACCAGAAGATGCTCAGTGTTTTGGGCAGAATGGACGTGGACAGGACCAGATCCGTGACGGCCAGCATGCAGAGGAAATAGTACATGGGCACATGGAGCTTTGGCTCCATCTTCACAATAAACAGAATGGTGATGTTCCCCAAGATGGCTATGGTGTACATGGTGCAGAAGGGGATGGAAATCCAGACATGGGCCATCTCCAGGCCAGGAATGCCCAGCAGGATGAAGATGGAGGGGTTGGTGAAGTCAGTGGTGTTGTAATCTGACATGGAGTAGGGGAGAAGGTGTCCAACTCTGAGGCAGAACGGTGTCTCCTGCACGTACCGTATGTTCTCCTGACTTCCTGTATGTGCCCAGGCTCTAGGGTGATGATTGAAGTACAAATGCCTGGATGAAGAGACAATGTTAATGTGAGACACTACATGCACAACTGGAGGCTGTTCTCATGGGTAAAGCAGTTTTGTCACCTTCACACACTGAAAAATGACACTTTCATTATTCAGAGAAATGAAATGTGAAAAATTGACCCTACTAATGCCATTTCCCTATTTTATGGTGCTCCTTGCATTAATAATTCCTACACATCTGGGACTGTTTAGTTTAGAGAAGAGAGAAAGGATGGGGTATATGATAGATGAGAACAAAATAAAAGAATGGAATGTATTACATTGAAATGGAGAAAGAGAAAACAGTTTCCAACCAGTGCTATCTATAGACCCTTACTGCTCCGAAAGGGCTAACTCCCCAAAGCTGAGGCAAATTATCAGCAAAACTGACTGGGAGGAATATTAGAGAGAAAAATGGGAATGAAAATTGGGAATTTTTCAAGAAGAGTTTATTAGATAGCTAAAAATCCATGATTCCACCATCAAGAAAGTGGACAACTTTACCTAAAAGCCCAGTTCTGTGGCAAAGGGAAAGAAACAGGTTTTTTGGGGTGGGAGGAAGCAGTATATAAAAATGGGGAAAAGGGAATATAGACAGCGAGCAATACGAATTGGAAGTTATGAAAATTGATAAGGGATGTTAAAGACATCAGAGAAAATCTATGCCTGGCAAGGCTAAAGGCAGGGTCAGGTCCAGGCAGCAGCCAAGTAAACAGGTGCTTGGGGCGGCCAATGGAAAGGGCAGCACGTCTGGGTCTTTGGCGGCTATGCGGCGGCGGGTGCCTCAGTCCCTCTCTTCCTCTATGATCTGCAGCCGAGGAGGAAGAGAGGGAGCAAAGGCCCACCACCAAATTGCCCCCGAAGAATGAAGCGGCATGGTTGAGCTGCCACTGAAGTACTTCCGATCGGCTTCATCTTTTTTTTTTCCCGGCTTCACCGCTTGAGGCGGCAAAAAAGCTGAAACCGGCCCTTACCTGAAAGTTTAGATGTGTTCATGAAATAGATTTGTTCTGTATTTGGAAAGAAGTCGTATAAGGCACTCCTATGACATGAGGGATGGAATACTTTCCAGTCCATCAGTTGTCAGGGAGGTTGTTTAACAGCATCTACAGTAGAACCTTAGAGAGACGAACACCAGAGTTATGCACTGACCGAACAACCACACATCTCACTCGGAACCGGAGGTATGTGATAAGGCAGCAGCAGAGCCAAAACAAAAAAAAAGGCAAACTCAGGACAGTTCTGTGTCAATTTTTTTTTTAATACTTTAAATTTAAGGTCAATTAAAAAAAATATTGAGAAGCTTAGTAAACAATGGAAAAGCTTTTAGGGGATTTGTTAAAAAAAGTCTAGGAATATGATTAATGTCAGTCAACAACATGGTTTATGAAAAACTTGTCTTGTCAAAAAAACCTTGATTTTGTCCTTTAATGAGTGTATATGATTGGTAGATCAAGGGAACAATGTAGATGCAAGAAACTTCAATTTCTCTCATGCATTTCATTGAGTAGTGGAAAATATTGAGATAAAAACTGAACACTGCACAATATCAGTAGGGTGTACAGGGTCAGTTTTAGGCCTGAAGCTATTCAATATTTTCATGAACGATATGGAAGCAAATATAAAATCACTGCAGATAACATTTGTGGATGAATCAAAGATTGGCAGAGTGTGTGCAATGAGGAGGCCAGGGCAGGCAGACAGATTCATCAGGAGCATTTGGTAAGCATGGCCCATGCAATCAAAATATTTTAATACAGTCACATGCAAGGTGATCCTCTTGGAACAGGGAATAAAGGCCCGACCCATAGACTACAGCAGTGTATTATGGAACTCAGGGACCCTGAAAAGGATTTTGGAGTCATTGTGGACAATCAACTCATCATGACCTACCTGTATGATGCTGTGGCCAAAAGGGCTAATGCGATCTTTGGATCTTTGGATCTTTGGAGTGGTGAGTTGGAGCAGAGAAAGTATTTTACCTCTGCATATGGCATTGGTAAAACTGACTGCATCCCGTTCTGGGGTCCACATTTCAAAATGGATGTTGAAATTTGGAGAGAGTGCAGAAAAGAGCCCCCCAAAAGAGTGGAGGCTGGAGAAAATGCTGGACAGTAAGAGACTTCAAGAGCTTCATCTATTTATCTTCTGAAAAAAAACCCAAAAAACAATCAAGCGAGACATTCCTGGTCAGAAAGAATGGGTCATAAAGGGTTCTTTATAAAAGGCAAAGAATGTAAGTCACGGGAGGTGATAGTATTCCTCTACTCAGTGTTGGTTAGGCCTCAGCAGGAGCACTGTGTCCAGTTTGGGTCACCAGTGTACAGGAAGGATGTAAAGAAAATGGAAAGGATCCAGAGGCGACAACCGAACATGGTCCAAGGGATGGAATACAAACCAGATGAGCAAAGACTGAGGGAACTGGATATGCTTAATTTGGAAAAGGAGAGATTGAGGGGGACATGACAACAGTCTTCAGCTGCTTGCAAGGCTGCCATAAAACAGATGGAGAAAAGTTGTTCTGTCTCACCACAGTGGGTGGGACAAGAGTCAATGGGTTCAAACTACAGCACAGCAGATTTAGATGAAATCTGAGGAAAAAACTTCCTAACTTTAAGAACAGGAGTAGAATGGTACAGATACCCCAGCAGGCCATGGAAGCACCTTCACTGGAGGTTTTCCAAAGGGGTGTGGATAGCCATTAGTCTTGGATGACTAAGACACAACAAATCCTGCATCTTGGCATGGGGTTAGAGTAACTGACCCTTGCCATCCGTTCTCTTTGGGCTCAATATCCTTCTACTCAGCTACTGGATCTGTGGATGAGGGGAAAGCAGTGGATGTGTTATTCCTTGATTTTAGCAAAGCTTTTTATATGGTCTCCCACAGTATTCTTGCCACCAAGTTAAAGAAGTATGGGCTGGATGAATGGACTATAAGGTGGATAGAAACCTGGCTAGATCATTGGGCTCAACGGGTAGTGATCAATGGCTCCATGTCTAGTTGGCAGCCAGCATCAAGCAGAGTGCCCCAAGGGTTGGTCCTGGGGCCGGTTTTGTTCAATATCTTTATTAATGATCTGGAGGATGGCGTGGACTGCACTCTCAGCAAGTTTGCAGATGACACTACGCTGGATGGTAAGGATAGGGTAGAGAGGGAATTAGAAAAATTAGAGAATTGGGCCAAAAGAAACCAGATGAGGTTCAACAAGGACAAGTGCAGAGTCCTGCACTTAGGACGGAAGAATCCCATTCACTGTTACAGACTAGGGACTGAATGGCTAGGAAGCAGTTCTGCAGAAAAAGACCTAGGGGTTACAGTGGACGAGAAGTTGGATATGAGTCAACAGTGTGCCCTTGTTGCCAAGAAAGATAACATCATTTTGGGCTGTGTAAGTAGGGGCATTGCCAGCAGATTGAGGGACATAATCGTTCTCTTCCATTCGACATTGGTGAGGCCTCATCTGGACTATTGTGTCCAGTTTTGGGTCCCACACTACAAGAAGGATGTGGAAAAATTTGAAAGAGTCCAGCGGAGGGCAACAAAAATGATTAGGGCGCTGGAACACATGACTTATGAGGAGAGGCTGAGGGAACTAGGATTGTTTAATCTGCAGAAGAGAAGAATGAGGGGGGATTTGATAGCTGCTTTCAACTACCTGAAAGGTGGTTCCAAGGAGGATGAATCTAGACTTTTTTCAGTGTTACCAGATGACAGTACAAGGAGCAATGATCTCAAGTTTCAGTGGGGGAGGTTTAGGTTGGAAATTCAGGGAAAAAAATCACTAGGAGGGTGGCGAAGCACTGGAATGGGTTCCCTAGGGAGGTGTGGAATCTCCTTCCTTAGAGGTTTTTAAGGCCTGGCTTGACAAAGCCCTGGATGGGATGATTTAGTTGGGAATTGGTCCTGCTTTGAGCAGGGGGCTGGACTAGATGACCTGCTGAGGTCCCTTCCAACACTAATATTTTTGAAGGCTCTTTGATTAGGCCTCCTTACTTTCCATCGGATACAAGTCAGGTAACAGCCCCCATGTTAACAGCCATAGCCCTGAAATTGAAGAGTAGGAGGTGGCAGTGTTTGTGCATTAAAACACAGCTGGCTTCTGCGATCTTTATTCAGTTCCTATTGCATGGGGAGATTTACCTCAGTGGGGTCTGAGCAAAGTAGGCTTGTGTCAGTGGAATGCAGCCACCTCGGGCTGGCGGCCATCAGCCGGGGAGGAACAAGAAAGAGGGACATATTTCCTCAGCATACTGGTGCAAACTCATCCCTGTGGCCAGGAAACTGGGATGTTTAATGGCTGTGCAGAGCAGAAAGGACCACAAAATTACTCTCTATCCCATCATTCCCACGTTGTATTGGGTTTGTTGAGCAGGTGAGCTACTCAGCAAGAGACGGTACCTGTGAATCCTGCGACGGAAGTGTCTTCCCTGGGAATCCCCCTCAGGTAGCCGTGTCCCACACCTCTCTCGCCAGCACATCTGCAGCCACATCCCATGCCCAGAGCCGACACAGGGGCGTGCACCATTTATAATATAGCTCTGTACAATCCCAGTGGGATTCGCTCAACCAATCTGAATGTAAACAGGCTGGAGACAAACATTTCTGTGCTGCTGCATTCTGAATCCTTCTTTAGGAGTAAACAGTAATTAAGGGACCTTCCCAAAGGGAGATGAGAACTCCTGGGCTCTGTGCTGAGTCACAAAGGAATTGCCTGTGTATCTGTGTATTTTTAAAAACTACAGTTAATTAGTAAAAAAAAAATTGTGGATAATTCCTGGATCTCTATAGGGTCTGAATCATGTAAATACCTAGGATGGCTCGGATGATAGTAGACAGACAGATCTGGAGACAGATGACTGAGGGGAGATGTGAACACTTTCTGCAGGCACACAGGGCTGTCGATCAGGGATCAGAGATTAATTATTCTCAGCAGTAACTATCATCATACTGTGCAGCACCTTCCATGGAAGGGTCTTCAAAACTCCTATCAAAGGAAAATCCCTATGAACATATCCCCATTATACAGATAGGTAAACTGAGGTACTGGGAGATATGAATGGGCCACGGTCGTATAGAGATTGGGTGGCAGGATGCGAGACAGAACCCAGGAGTCCTGACTTCCCTGCCATAACCATGGTCTGTCCATTACAGCAAGAGGGAAATTGACTCCTGCTCTGGCTTGGACTGTTCGTTGGGTGGGACGCAGTGGAAAGGCTGGAAAAGGAGCCTGAGCCTTCGCCATAGTCTCAAGGTGAATCTGAGGCTTTCAGAACTAGTTGGAGTTTGTGAGCTCCCCACTCCTGTGAGGTGTGAACTCCGAGATTCCACTTCTGCTGCCCCTCAGAAACCTGCCAACCCATCACAGTCACTGGGGTCGCTTTGGGGGAACAGACTCAGTAAAAGCAACACCAACAGAATGTTCCCGTGGACAGAGGGCAGCCGGGGGCCTGTCTTGGAGACAAAGGCCTCACCCTCCACCCCAAAGCTGCTCCATGAAAACGGGGGCTCTTTAGGCAGGATAAACACTGGTTCAGTGTTTGCACTGGATTTCTTCTCTCCCTCTCGCTTCATTTCCTCCCAGTCTCTCCCAGGTGGAAGTGAAATCGAATGTTCCAGGCTGAGTCAGACTTTCCAGCACTGCCCCGTCTGGAGGGCACTTGGATTCCCACAATTGAACTCTCTGCCTGCTCCTCTGGCTAATTGAGGGTATTCCTCCCCAGCTGAGTCAGTCTGTCTCCAGCTCTTGAGAGAGAAGGACCATGGCTGCCGGGGAGAGAAGGGTACTTGAGACAGAGCAGGGCTGAGGAAAGGGACGGGGAGCTGGGGAGCTCCAGCCTGGGAAATGCCCAGGCTGTGAGCCTGTTTAAAGCCAAACTAGGTACTGGGGGTTACAGAGGGCAGCCCGGGGTTAGGCAAAGGCAGCAGGTCCAAACCCTCCTTGCCAGTGATGAGTGGTTTACAGACCCCAGCCTGCCCCAGTAAGCGGGGGCTGGGTGCTGACTGGCAGTAGCCACTGAGGCAAGGTGTTACTGCTAGGGACAGAACCCTGAGATAAAGGGGCACCGGGCTCCGGGAAGGACACAGGGGCCAGAGGCAGGCGAGACACCAGCCAGGATAATTCCCAGAATAATTCCCAGGATAACCAGCAGGAGGCACCCCACTGGTGAGTCTCAACTTTGCTACATTGGCCACATCATCAAGGTAGGTGACTGCAGATTCTCCCAATCTCACTAGGAGACCATCTACATGTTTCTGGAAGGTAGCGAGTGCATTTTGCAGCCCAAAAGGGAGCACATTAAATTCATACACCCCTGCATGGGTGATGAAGGCTGACCTTTTCTTGGCAGGTTCATTTAGCGGTGCTAGCCAGTGCCGCTTGGTTAAGTCTAAGGTAGAGATGAACTGGGCACTTCCCAGTTTCTCCAATAGCTCATCTGTGCGTGGCATTGGATATTTGTCTCAGTGAGTCACGGCATTTAGCTTACGATAGTCCATGCACAAGCGTATTTCCCCATCCAGTTTGGCAACTAGAACCACTGGAGATTCCCATGCACTGTTAGAGGGGTGGATTACACCCATTTGTAGCATGTCCTGAATCTACTGTTTTATAGCAATTTTGGCTTGAGGAGTCACCCAGTAAGGTTGGGCTCTAATTGGGTGAACATTACCTGTGTCAATGGAGTGGGAGAGGGCTGGGGCTGTGAGCTAGAGGCTAGGCTGATGGGGAAGGCAGCCACAGATGGGGCCACGCTCCCATCAGGCCACAGCTGGCCTTATAAAAGCCTGTGAGCCAGGAGCTCAGACATTCTCTCTCTAGCTATTGAGAGAGACGGGCCTGGCTGCTGGGGAGCTCACCGGGGTACCTAGAGTGGAGCAGGGCTGGGGAAGGCCAGAGGAGCTGGGAAGCTCCAGGCTGGAAAACCCCCAGGCTGCAGGCCTTGCTGATGTCCTAAAGCAGGTACTGGGGTTGCAGAGGGGCAGCCCGAATGTAGGCAAGGGCAGTAGGTCCAAACCCTCCTTGCCGACGATGAGTGATGCGGACTGCAGTCTGCCCCAGTGTGCGGGGCCTAGGTGAGGACTGGCAGGACAGGCTGAGGCAAGATGGGGATAGAGGGTGGTGATTCCCTGGGGAAGGGAGACGCAGACTGCGGGAGTATTGCAGGGGGCAGAACCCTGATGTAGAGAGACACTGGGGTTCAGGAGGGATGCGGGGCCTAAAGCAAGCGAGACACTGGACACCAGAGGGTGCTCCAGAGGCTGGAAAGCTAATTCCCAGGACAACCAGCAGGAAGCGCCGTGCTGGTCAGTTGTTGCTACACTACAGCACTGCTTTTCTCTGGGGGTCTTTTTCGGAAAAGGACTCAGAATATCCACAGCTACTTGCTGAAATGGAACCTCAATTATGGGGAGTGTCTGGAGAGGGGCTTTGACCTGGTCTTGGGGCTTCCCCACTCTTTGGCACACCTCACAAGACCGGACAAGAGTAGAAATGTCCATGCCCATCCCCTCCAAGTGGAAGGACTTCCCCAAACCGTCTTCTGTCCTGTTCACCCCACCATGGACACTAGGATGATTGTGGGATAAACTCGAGAGCTTAGTTGGAACTACCAACTGTCTCTGAGGATGCTAGTCTTCCCGGTGTCCACCAGAACGAGTTTCCTTGTATAAAAGTCCTTGTTCTACAACAAACCTGGATTGATTAGAAGAGCGGAGAGGTGGTGGGTTGCTCTGTGCCACTGTCCAAGCTCCCTGGAGACTGTCATCTGCTTCCTGCTCAGCCTGGAACTGTTCCCTTGAGGCTGGAGACATCACTTCCTCACTGGATTGTGGACATGGGCTTAGTCCCTCTGGAAGCGATGTAGGTGATGGGGCTGTTTCCATTGACTGTGAACCGCTCTCCGCTGGTGCATTATATTGTATTCCAGGCTCAGGCTGAGCCTCTTGCATAGGTTTATCTGCTGCTGCCAGGGCAGGCTCGGTGGTGCCCTTTGGTGTTGGAGTTTTAGATGGGGTTGCAAGCGCTGGACTCAGTGCTGGCAATGGTTTTGGTGTTGGTTGCTCCACCAGTTCCAGTTCCAGGACTGGTTCTGGCTGGGTCTCTGCAACTGGATCCACTACTGCTGTCACAGATGTTGGCATGGGGTCTGGTTCCACCACCTCAGTCTGAGTCTCTGGTAACACAGATGGGGCCCTTGTAGAAAGCTCAGAAACAGGGATAGGAGTGAAGGCTTGCTTAGCCTGCCTGTGGGTGACCATTTCCACCCTCTTGGCTAACTTCACATGGTTGGCTAAGTCTTCCCCCAGCAGCCTGGGAATGGGATAATCATCATAGACTGCAAAAGTCCACGTTCCTGACCAGCCCTTGTACTGGACAGGCAACTTGGCTGTAGGCAAGTCAAAAGAGTTTAACCTGAAGGGTTGAATCATCACTTGGGCCTCTGGGTTGATGTATTTGGGGTCCACTAAGGATTGGAGGCTAGCTTACACCTGTGCTCCAGCGTCCCAGTCTTCCCGCCCACGCTCACAGTTTCCCTTCACTCTGAGGATATCTGGGAGGCATCTGGGCCTGAGGGCCTTTGGCATGACCCCAGTGCAATGAACTGTAATGTGTTGGGATTCTTGAGGCAGTTGGCCTTTACATGCCCCAGCTTGTTACATTTAAGACATCGCCCAGCTGACTGGTCACTGGGGTGAGGTGAGTTGCTGGAGAATGGTGTGGTGGGACGATAAGGTGTCTGGGTTTTCCTTGGAGTGTAGGTGGGGCATGGGGCTGCCCCCGGTGGTAGGGTGTGGTCTCGTGGTGTTCCTTCCGGTAATCACCCAAACTGCGACCCAGGTTGTTCCTCTTTGCTACTTCCACCCGTTTTGTTCCGATTTGCTCCACCCCTCTGGCGGTCTGGGACTGGTCATATTGATCAGCATAAGAAGCAAGACTCTCTGCTGAGTCCATTTTCTTATCCCACAAACACTGTTTTACATCATCATTGGTCATAGTCAGGAACTGCTCCTGGACAACCAAATCAGACATTCCTGCAAAGCTAGTTACACCCCTTCCTTTGACCCATTTATCCAAAAGACCCTTCATCTGGTTGACATCAGCCACATTACTTAATACAGCCCCTCTCTGAAGGGTTCTAAATTTCACTCTGTAAGTGTCAGGTGTAATTGAAATTGTTTTAAAACCAAATCTTTAAATCTACCATCATCAGAAGCATCCTCAATATGCATCTTGTTGACTATATCCAGAGCTCTTCCAGTCAATTTTGCTACCAATGTGGTCATCTTGTGATCTTCAGGCGTTGCATGGAGGGTGCACAGTCTCTCAAAGGTGATGAAATATTTGGCAGTATCACTGGATTCATCATATTGTGGACATAGTCGCTCCCATTTCTGGACTTTTGGGGACGTGGAGCCAGCTGCTGAAGGGTTCCGTCTTTTCAACTCCATAACAGCACGCTCAGGCTTCTGGGCCTCAGTCTGGGCCTCAGTCTGGGCCTGTATTACTCTGTCTTTTGACTCCAGGGCTCTTTTATGGGCAGCCTCTTCCCTGGCTGCCTCTGCCTCCAAGTGTTTTGCTTCCTTCGTCTCCTCTGTGTCCAACTTCAAGCCCTTTAAGACCATTTGTGTCTTTCTGTTTTTCCTCAGCTTCTAATCTGGCTAAATCCAGCTTCTTTTTTACCTCATTTTCTGTCACTCCAGCAACCTCCAGCTGTTCTCACCTAAAAAAAAGTATCCTTTAAAAAAAAACCTCCTTGTTTTTCAAGCAGCCAAAAGGAAAAAAAAATGTGTCCTTTTAAAATCCTGCGGTCTTTGCTTCTGGTTCAAAATGATCCCACCGCGCTGCCACCATCTCAGGGTTCCTCCCCACTCTGAACTCTGGGGTACAGATGTGGGGACCCCCATGAAAGATCCCCTAAGATTATATTCCACCAGTTTAGGTTAAAAACTTTCCCAAGGCACAAATTCCTTTCCTTGCCCTTCGATGGTATTGCTGCCGCCACCAAGTGATTTAAACAAACATTCAGTGAGGGACCACTTGCAGCCCTATTCCCTCTAAAATATCCCCCCAATCCCCTTCACCCCCTTTCATGGGGAGGCTTGAGAATAATACACCAACCAATAGGTTAACAAAGTGAGCACAGACCAAATCCCTGGTTTTTAGGACACTGAAAATCAATCAGGTTCTTAATAGAAGTTTTTTATTTAAAAAAAAAAAGGAAAAGAATCACAAGTGTAAAATCAGGATGGAAGATAACTTTACACAGTAAATAAAAAGATTTAAAACTCAGAGGATTCCCCTCTGACTCCTTCCGAATTACAAAACTGGAATAAAATTACCTTTTAGCATAGAGAAAATTTACAAGCTAAAACAAAAGATAATCTAGTGCATTTCCTTGCCTTCCTTACAATTTTTGTAATCTTAGATGCTTATTTCAGGTATGTTTTTAGGAGATTTTTTTTCTCGCTCTGGTTCCTCTCTGTACAAGAGGGAACAAACAAAGAGAGCACAAACAAAATCTCCCCCACCCCCCAGATTTAAAAGTATCTTATTTTCCCATTGGTCTTTCTGGTCAGGTGCCAGCTAGGTTAATTGAACTGATTAACCCCTTACAGGTAAGGGGATTCTTTATATTTGGCCAGGATAGATTTTATGTTACTCCATACATAAAGGTTGTTACCCTACCCTTTATATTTCTGACAGCATATCTGGTCACCACATTTCAAAAATATATATTGGATTTGGAAAAGGTACAGAGAAGGGTAACAGAAATGATTAGGGGTATGGAACACCTTCCATGTGAGGAAAGATTGAAAAGACCGGGACTTTGACGTTTGGAAAAGGTATGATTAGGGGGAAGGGGGAGGAATTATAGAAATTCTATAAAACCATGAATGGTGTGGAAAAATAAATAAGGAAAAGTTATTTACTCCTTCACATAACACAAAAACTAGGGGTCACCCAATGAAAGTAATAGGCAGCAGGTTTAAAACAAAATAAAGTATTTCTTCACAGTCACCCTGTGGAATGCTTTGACAGGTGATGTTGAAAAGGCCAAAACTATAACAGGGGTCCAATAATAACTATATAAGTTAATGGACAATAGGTCCATTAATGGCTATTAGCCATGATGCGCAGGGATCCAGCACCATGTTCTGAGTGTCCCTAGCCTCTGTTTTCCAAAAGCTGGGAATGGGTGACAGGGGATGAATCACTTGATGATTTCCTGTTCTATTCATTCCCTCTAGAACACCTGCTATTGCTCACTGTCGGAAGACAGGATACTGGGCTAGATGGACCAATGATCATACCCAGCATGGCTAGTCCGATGTTTTTACATAGACCCCACTTTGCAGCCCAATGGGCTAGCTTCCCTTTATTATATTCGCTGCTTTGTATTATATTCATGAGTTCTGATAAATGAAGGGGGTGGAGATAGCTCCATTTTATGGAACCAGCAAGCTAGTTAGCTCTAAAATCCCTCTTTGTAACTGTTCGCTAAATTTCCTAAATTCATACCCTTTTAAACTTAGCAGGCACACTACAAACTGGAACTTGGAAAGAACCAAAATAACCGCTTAGGACAAAAATGACAAATGTAATATCTAACAACAAAAGGGCCATGGTAACAAACTGACATACACGATAATAAGTTAAAATCATTAATACTTTAGGAAAAAGACACCCCAACATTGGTAAGATGAGGAAATACAAAAAGCGAAAAAAATCCCTTACCGAATATGCATCAAACATTATCACATCATAATCACATCAGCATAACATATTATAAAAGTAGCATTACAGCCTCGGGCCATTTTGAGAAGGAGATCTTGTCCTTAGGAGGTGTGAGAATGATGGCCACTGGTGATGGGGGGAACATGATGGTGTAACAATGCTGGTTCTGGCGGGAACCAACTGAGAGTGCCAATTCAGGACCAATCGCTTAAACAGGACAGTTACAGCCCAAGGCTGGGGTTTTTCCACCTCAGCCAGCCAGACAAAGAGGACTTTGGTCTTACCCGACTGGCTAACCAGAAGTCACACAAGCAATTCCTTCAGACACTCCAGTTTCCCAGTATCACCACCAGTGCCACTCGTCATGGGGATGAATGGTTATGAAAACTAATACCCCAGTAAAAGAAAAAAGGTTCTCCTGATCCCAAAGGACCAAGCCCCAGACCCAGGTCAATATACAAATCAGATTTTGCACATAAATCACACTCTTGCCAATCCTTTAGAATCTAAAATCTAAAGGTTTATTCATAAAAGGAAAAAAGATACAGATGAGAGCAAGAATTAGTTAAATGGAATCAATTATATACAGTAATGGGAAAGTCCTTGGTTCAGGCTTGTAGCAGTGATAGAATAAACTGCAGGTTTAAATCAAATCTCTGGAACATCCCCCGCTGGGATGCGTCATCAGTCCTTTGTTCAGAGCTTCAGTTTGTAGCAAAGTCCCTCCAGAGGTCAGAAGCAGGATTGAAGACAAGATAGAGAGGAGGCATCAGCCTTATATAGGCTTTTCCAGGTGTAAAAACATCTCTCTATTCTTACTGTGGAAAATTACAGCAAAATGGAGTCTGGAGTCACATGGGCAAGTCCCTGCATACTTTGCTGAGTTACAAGGCGTATCTGCCTTCTCTCAATGGGTCAATTGTGTAGCTGATGGTCCTTAATGGGCCCTCAAGCAGGCTAGGCAGAGCTAACACCAACTTGTCTGGGGTGTTACCCAGAAGCATAGCAGAAGTTTGAAATAAAGACTAGAAAAATGACACACATATAAAGATAGCATAACCTTAAGCAGCAACCCATACCTTCTCTTAGACACCCTATTTGACCCTCTTTATAGAAGATTTGGTGCCACTACAGGACTTTGGTTGCAACAATGATCTATATGGTACCAGATTAGACCAATAACATCACAAATGGTAATGAGGAAGGTGAGGCCAACATTTCAGGTTGTTGTACAGGAGAAGGTGTGAGTATATGGATGTGCAGATGTACATTCTGTAGTGTCTCTATCTACCTTACTGAGCTGGGGTGTTTGTGACTGTGCTAAATGTATTAATAAAGTATATTTGTAAAAAATAAAGAATTCCTATAGTTTGAGTGTTGCAACTGCGTACATCAGGGTTCTCGACAATATAATAATTTGAATAGTACCAGGCCTGATCTTGGGGCAAGAATCTGTCAACCCTCAAAGTGATATTTGGGGATTCTTAAATAATCAATATTATTAATATATAATCCAGAGATCGGGCAACAAGATGTATCTGCCCCTTGCTGTAACCAACTTGTCCCCACTCCCCTCCCAGAGCTGAGATAGAACCAGGAGTCCTGATAGGGTCACTATCTCCACAAAGTAATGAACAAAGTAAGAATATACATTAACATTTGTAAACCAAACCAGTGTCCTTTATGTGATTTGCCACAGGATGTGAGAAAAAGTAAGTATTAGAACTGAGTGAGTGTAATGTTTATTTTATTTTATTTCTTTGTTACAGGAGTTATACAAAGTGCTCCTGTCAGCTGATTGCTCAGCTATCTGCCAAAAAACTAGAGTTTTCAAAGGTCTAAGTAGCCCCTGGAATCACGGTTAAAGTTGCCACCCCCACCAAAATCTGAAATGGCTCCTTTGTAGCTGGGGTGAGGGAGGGAGGTGGAAATGATCCAGCGAGTGACACGGGGAGGGGAATAGAGGAGCAAGTGATAAGCGTGGGGCCTTGGGGTGAAGAGGAAGAGCAGGGGCAGAGCCTTGGGAGAAGAGGTGGAGCAAGGGGTGGGTTTTCTGGGTGTCCAGTTACCAGCAATTAGAAAGGAGACAACCCAGTGAATTGTAAATGGGCTGATTCCCCAGTCTGTCATGCTGACACAGCACAGTAATATCAGGACAAGGTTCCATGTCTCTCTTACTATTCAACAAGTGTGTCAGGAAAATGGCCCAGCATCATGTCCCTTGTGAGCTCTGCACAGAGCTCAATCTGAGAGCCAGAGCACCAGGAGAAAGATTTAGGTTCCTTTATGAGTAAAGAGCCAGAGCAGCCTGTCCCGGATCTGCCTGGTTCTCACCCCGTAGATGATGGGGTTCAGCATGGGGGGCACCAGGAGGTACACGTTGGCCATGAGAATGTGGAAATGCAGGGGCACATTGTGGCCAAACCGGTGCGTGAGGAAGGAGAAGAGACCTGGGATGTAAAAGGCTAAAATGACACAGAGGTGGGAGCTGCAGGTCCCAAAAGTCTTAAGCCGGGCGTCCTTTGTGGGGAGGCTGAAAATGGCTCTCAGGATCTGGGTGTAGGACACAGCGATAAAAATCATATCCAGACCCCTCACCAAGAATGCCACAAAGAGGCCATAGTAACTACTGATGCTGATGTCAGCGCAGGCCAGCTTCACCACGGCTATGTGCTCACAGTACGAGTGCGGGATGATGTTGGTTCTGCAATATGGCCACCGTGTGCCCAGGAAGGGATAGGGCAGTATGAGCACGATTCCACGCAGCATCACAGCCAGACCGATCTTGGCCACCACAGGATTTGTCAGGATGGTGGAATGTCTCAGGGGATCACAGATAGCGACGTAGCGATCAAAAGCCATGGCCACGAAGATCCCAGATTCTATCACTGAGAAGCAGTGAATGAAGTACATCTGGATGAAGCACGCACTGAAATCAATCTCCCTGTAACTGAACCAGAAGATGCTCAGTGTTTTGGGCAGAATGGACGTGGACAGGACCAGATCCGTGACGGCCAGCATGCAGAGGAAATAGTACATGGGCCCATGGAGGTTTGGCTCCATCTTCACAATTAACAGAATGGTGATGTTCCCCAAGATGGCTATAGTGTATATGGTGCAGAAGGGGATGGAGATCCAGACATGGGTCATCTCCAGGCCAGGAATGCCCAGCAGGATGAAGATGGAGGGGTTGGTGAAGTCGGTGGTGTTGGAATCTGACATGGAGTAGGGGAGAAGGTGTCCAACTCTGAGGCAGAACTGTGTCTCCTGCATGTACCGTATGTTCCACTGACTTCCTGTATGTGCCCAGGCTCTAGGGTGATGATTGAAGTACAAATGCCTGGATGGAGAGACAATGTTAATGTGAGAAACTACATGCACAACTGTAGGCTGTTCTCAGGGGTAAAGCAGTTTTGTCACCTTCACACACTGAAAAATGACACTTTCATTATTCAGAGAAATGAAATGTGAAAAATTGACCCTACTAATGCCATTTCCCTATTTTATGGTGCTCCTAGCATTAATAATTCCTACACATCTGGGACTGTTTAGTTTAGAGAAGAGAGAAAGGATGGGGTACATGATAGAGGAGAACAAAATAAAAGAATGGAATTGATTACATTCCAACGGAGAAAGAGAAAACAGTTCCCAACCAGTACTATCTATAGACACTTACTGCTTCAAAAGGGCTAACTCCCCAATGCTGAGGCAAATTATCAGCAAAACTGACTGGGAGGAATATTAGAGAGAAAAATGGGAATGAAAATTGGGAATTTTTCAAGAAGAGTTTATTAGATAGCTAAAAATCCATGATTCCACCATCAAGAAAGTGGACAGCTTTACCTAAAAGCCCAGTTCTGTGGCAAAGGGAAAGCCACAGTTTTTTTGGGGTGGGAGGAAGCAGTATATAAAAATGGGGAAAAGGGAATATAGACAGCGAGCAATACGAATTGGAAGTTATGAAAATTGATAAGGGATATTAAAGACATCAGAGAAAATCTATGCCTGGCAAGGCTAAGGGCAGGGCCGGGTCCAGGCACCAGCCAAGGAAACAGGTGCTTGGGGCGGCCAATGGAAAGGGCAGCACGTCCGGGTCTTTGGCGGCTATTCGGCGGCGGGTCCCTCAGTCCCTTTCTTCTTCTTTGAGCTGCCGCCGAAGTGCGGCTGAGGAGGAAGAGAGGGAGCGAAGGCCCATCGCCAAATTGCCACTGAAGAATGAAGCGGCATGGTTGAGCTGCCGCTGAAGTACCGCCGATCGGCTTCATCTCTTTTTTTTTTCCCGCTTCACCGCTTGAGGCGGCAAAAAAGCTGAAACCGGCCCTTAACTGAAAAGTTAGATGTGTTCATGAAATAGATTTGTTCTGTATTTGGAAAGAAGTAGTATGAGGCACTCCTATGACATGAGGGCTGTGTTAATTTTTTTTAATACTTTAAATTTAAGGTCAATTTAAATTTTTTTAATACTTTAAATTTAAGGTCAATTTAAAAAAAAATTTAATACTTTAAATTTAAGGTCAATTTAAAAAAAATTGAGAAGCTTATTAAACAATGGAAAAGTTTTAGGGGATTTGTTAAAAAAAGTCTAGGAATATGATTAATGCCAGTCAACAACATGGTTTATGAAAAACTTGTCTTGTCAAAAAAACCTTGATTTTGTCCTTTAATGAGCGTATATGATTGGTAGATCAAGGGAACAATGTAGATGCAAGAAACTTCAATTTCTCTCATGCATTTGATTTAGTAGTGGAAAATATTTAGATAAAAACTGAACACTGCACAATATCAGTAGGGTGTTCATAAAATGGATTAAAAATGGAGTGACAAATCTCAGGAAGCAGTTGTCAATAGGCCATTGTCAGTGAATGTTTCTAGTGGTGTTCTTCTAGACCTGATGCTATTCAATATTTTCATGAACGATATGGAAGCAAATATAAAATCACTGCAGATAACATTTGTGGATGATTCAAAGATTGGCAGAGTGTGTGCAATGAGGAGGCCAGTGCAGGCAGACAGATTTATCAGGAGTATTTGATAAGCTTGGCCCATGCAAACAAAATATTTTAATACAGTCACATGCAAAGTGATCCTCTTGGAAGAGGAACAAAGAATTCTGTGGCACCTTATAGACTAACAGACGTTTTGCAGCATGAGCTTTCGTGGGTGAATACCCACTTCTTCGGATGCAAGACTTGATTCACCCACGAAAGCTCATGCTGCAAAACGTCTGTTAGTCTATAAGGTGCCACAGGATTCTTTGTTGCTTTTACAGATCCAGACTAACACGGCTACCCCTCTGATTCTTGGAAGAGGGAATACAGGCCCGACCCATAGACTACAGCATCGTATTATGGAACTCAGGGACCCTCAAAAGGATTTTGGAGTCATTGTGGACAATCAACTCATCCTGACCTACTTGTATGATGCTGTGGCCAAAAGGGCTAATGCGATCCTTGGATGCATAAACAGGGGAGTGGCGAGTTGGAGCAGGGAAAGTATTTTATCTCTGCACATGGCACTGGTGAAACCGACTGTGTCCAGTTCTGGGGTCCACATTTAGAAATGGATGTTGAAAAATTGGAGAGGGTGCAGAAAAGAGCCACAAAAATGAGTGGAGGCTGGAGAAAATTCCGGACAGTAAGAGACTTCAATTGCTTCATCTATTTATCTTCTAAAAAAAAACAAAAAAACAATCAAGTGAGACGTTCCTGGTCAGAAAAAATGGGTAATAAAGGGCTCTTTATAAAAGGAATAGAATGTAAGTCACGGGAGGTGATAGTATTCCTCTACTCAGTGTTGCTTAGGCCTCAGCAGGAGCACTGTGTCCAGTTTGGGTCACCAGTGTACAGGAAGGATGTAAAGAAACTGGAAAGGATCCAGAGGCAACAGCCGAACATGGTCCAAGGGATGGAATACAAACCAGATGAGCAAAGACTGAGGGAACTGGATATGTTTAATTTGGAAAACGGGAGATTGAGGGGGACATGACAACAGTCTTCAGCTACTTGCAAGGCTGCCATAAAACAGATGGAGAAAAGTTGTTCTGTCTCACCACAGTGGGTGGGACAAGAGTCGATGGGTTCAAACTACAGCAGAGCAGATTTAGATGAAATCTGAGGAAAAAACTTCCTAACATTAAGAACAGCAAGAGATGGTACCTGTGAATCCTGCGACGGAAGTGTCTTCCCTGGGAATCCCCCTCAGGTAGCCGTGTCCCACACCTCTCTCGCCAGCGCATCTACAGCCACATCCCATGCCCAGAGCCGACACAGGGGCATGCACCATTTATAATATAGCTCTGTGCAATCCCAGTGGGATTCGCTCAACCTCTAGAGGCATCTGAATGTAAACAGGCTGGAGACAAACTTTTCTCTGCTGCTGCATTCTGAATCCTTCTTTAGGAGTAAACAGTAATTAAGGAACCTTCCCAAAGGGAGATGAGAACTCTTGGGCTCTGTGCTGAGTCACAAAGGAATTGCCTGTGTATCTGTGTATTTTTAAAAACTACAGTTGATTAGTAAAAATAAACTTTGGATAATTCTTGGATCTCCATAGGGTCTGAATCATGTAAAGACTTAGGATGGTGCGGATGATAGTAGACAGACAGATCTGGAGACAGATGACTGAGGGGAGATGTGAACACTTTCTTCAGGCACACAGGGCTGTCAATCAGGGATCAGAGATTAATTATTCTCAGCAGTAACTATCATCATACTGTGCAGCACCTTCCATTGAAGGGTCTTCAAAACTCCTATCAAAGGAAAGTCCCTATGAACATATCCCCATTATACAGATAGGTAAACTGAGGTACAAGGAGATCTGAATGGGCCACAATCATATAGAGATTGGGTGTCAGGATGCAAGACATAACCCAGGAGTCCTGACTTCCCTGCCATAACCATGGTCTGTCCATTACACCAATATTCTGGGAAATTGACTCCTGCTCTGGCTTGGACTGTTCATTGGGTGGGATGCAGTGGAAAGGCTGGAAAAAGGAGCCTGAGCCTTCACCATAGTCTCAAGGTGAATCTGAGGCTTTCAGAACTAGCTGGAGTTTGTGAGCTCCCCGTTCCTGTGAGGTGTGAACTCCGAGATTCCACTTCTGCTGCCTCTCAGAAACCTCCCAACGCATCACAGTCACTGGGGTCGCTTTGGGGGAATAGACGCAGTGAAACCAACACCAACAGAATGTTCCCGTGGACAGAGGGCAGCCGGGGGCCTGTCCTGGGGACAAAGGCTTCACCCTCCACCCCAAAGCTGCTCCATGAAAACGGGGGCTCTTTAGGCAGGATAGAGACTGGATCAGTGTTTGCACTGGATTTCTTCTCTCCCTCTCGGTTCATTTCCTCCCAGTCTCTCCCAGGTGGAATTGAAATCGAATGTTCCAGGCTGAGTCAGACTTTCCAGCACTGCCCCGGCTGGAGGGCGCTTGGATTCCCACAGCTGAACTCGCTGCCTGCGCCCCTGGCTAATTGAGGGTATTCCTCCCCATGCGAACCACCTGGGCTTTTAAGCCCTGAAAGGCGACTGAATGAATTCTCCTGTCTGAGCCAAACAGGGGCACCTTGTCAACCTGTGTGTAACAAACCAGAAAGGAAGTAGGCAGGAGATGGAGCAGTAACAGCAGTAAGAACGGCTGGTTCCATAGGCTGCTGGGTGGGTAAAATGCACAGCACTGCCCTGGCTCTGAGAAGCATTTCCTGGGCCGTTAAGAGCAGAGTGCATGTTCCAGGGCACTAGCTTAGGGCTAGCGGGAATGGGGTATTTAGTGGCAGCTACACCAGACAGACAGCTGGAATCGCTTGGCTCTGTGTTAGCTTTTGGAACTGTGCTGAAGCCATCCTGGAGATCAAACAACTGAAAGCCCCCAAGGAGTTGAGACTCTCGGGTAATGCAGCAGACTCTGGGAAAAGACTCAGACAGAGTTTTGAGATATGTCTATGCAAGCAGCTGGGTTTGGTGAGAAAGACCAGGAGAAAACAGCAATCTTCTCCAAAATTGCAGGACTTGAGGGCCTCTTTACTGTCATACAACTCAGGTTTTGTTTGCACTGGCACTTTTGTCGGTAAAACTTTTGTCAGTCAGGGGTGTGAAAAAACACCTCTTTGACTGGCAAAAGGGCCGGTGCGGACATCACTATGTCATCAGGAGATACTCGCTTGGGATGGTTTAACTATGCCGTCAGGAGAGATCTCTCACATCGGCATAGAGTGAGTACAGCGGAGATGCTGCAGCTGTGCTGCAGAAAGGTCTGTAGTGTAGACAGTGCCTCAGTCATGCGGAGAGCCGGTTATTACATGTTTTGCAGAAATGTGAAGAGCCTTGTGTAGTGCAAAATAGCAAAACATTCCAAGGGTAAAAGTTACACCTTAGAAGAGAAAAGTAAGGCGAGTTTGTGATGCTCTGTACCGCGGGGAAACACCCAGCACAACCATGCTCATCCTTTTAAAATGGTTGTGTGATATGCAATTCAAAGTTTGTCATTTCGGGTGTCTTCGGAAGGTTCATGATGCACTGAGCATGGTTGTTATAGAATCATAGATTCATAGAAAATTACAGTTGGAAGAGACCTCAGGAGGTCACCTAGTCCAACCCCCTGCTCAAAGCAGGACCAACACCAACTAAATCATCCCAGCCAGGGCTTTGTCAAGCCTGACCTTAAAAACCTCTAAGGAAGGAGATTCCACCACCTCCCTAGGTAACCCATTCCAGTGATCACCACCCTCCTAGTGAAATAGTGTTTCCTAATATCCAGCGCAGACCTCCCCCACTGCAACTTGAGACCATTACTCCTTGTTCTGTCATCAGCTACCACTGAGAACAGCCTAGATCCATCCTCTTTAGAACCCCCCTTCAGGTAGTTGAAGGCTGCTATCAGATCCCCCTAACATATCTCTTCTGCAGACTAAGTAAGCCCTGTTCCTTTAGCCTCTTCTCAGAAGTCATGTGCCCCAGCCCCCTTATCATTTTTATCCGGGGGGGGGGGGCGGGAATCTGATGCAATACTCTAGATGTACAGTGGCAACCAAAAATCGAACAGAATGTTTGGAATCAATTAAGAAAAGGATAGATAATAAGACAGAAAATATCATATTGCCAGTTTATAAATTCATAGTATGACAATATAAAATCATAGAATCATAGAAGATTAGTGTTGGAAGTTATGTGCCCCAGCCCCCTAATCGTTTTCGTTGCTTTCCACTGGACTCTTTCCAATTTGTTTGTCTTCTACTGATGTTATTGTTACAGTAATGTTATAATGATGTTATAGGTGATAATTTCATATATATCGGTATGAGGCTGAAAAATCTGTCCTCATGGCTTAAAACAACCCCAGGCAAAAAAAGAATCTCCAAGAGCAGAGGGGCAGTTCACACCTCATCAGGGCATGTATGGGACAAACCCAGCCCAGCCTCACAGGAACAAAAGACACTGGCCAAGGCAACAACAAAAGGATCTGTTAGCTTCTCAAGTTAGTCGCCCCCCTTCCTTTAATCAGTTTGGGACTGTGATGAGGTAATGCTCACCTGACTCTGAAGGGGTGGTGAGGGGGACAAAGCCAAGAGGGAAGAAAAAACATGATAAAAGGGAGAAACTTTGCCATGCTCTTTCTCTCTCTTCCACCTACATCTACAGACACCAACCAAATGACTGAAGTGCTGATCAAAGGGGAGAGCTGGGCTGAAGGGCAACCAGCCAGCCTGTGGTGAGAAGCATCTAAGTTTGTAAGGATATTGAAAGTGTTAAGATCAGCTTAGAAAGCATTTTGCTTATATTTCATTTGAACAAATCTGACTTGTTATGCTTTGATTTATAATCTCTTTAAATCTATCTTTCATAGTTAATACATTTGTTTGCTTATTCTACCTGAAGCAGTGTGTTTGGTTTGAACCATGTCAGAGACTCCCCTTGGGATAACAAGCCTGGTACAAATAAATTTCTTTGTTAAATTGATGAACTCATATAAGCTTGCAGTGTCCAGAGGGCATAACTGGACACTGCAAGGCGGAGATTCCTATGGTTTTGTCTGGGACTGGAGATACTGGCTAGTGTCATTTGGTTGCAAGTAGCTGGAAGCAGCTTACATGGCAGAGGCTGTGCGTGAACAGCCCAGGAGTGGGGGTTCTCACTGCAGAGCAGGGTCAGGCTGGCTCCCAGAGTCAAGGATTGGAGTGGCCTAGCAGATCACCAGCCTTGATAGCAGCAGGGGAACGTCACAATGACACCTTCACTGCTTACAAAACCCCAACTAGTACCGAAGGCTGCAGAGAGTCTCCTCAGAAACACAGGCCACTGCGAGCACATCAGACCTGTCCTCCACGCTCTACACTGGCTTCCCAGAGAACATTCAATCAAGTTCAAGGTCTTGGTTCTCATCTTCAAGATCATCTGCAAGATACTCAATGGCCTGGGGACTCACAGACTCTAAAGTTCCAGCAATGGCACAATGGGGCTCTCGACAGCAGGGGTAAAGCTTGTCTGTGCAGGAGACAGGACTTTCTCGGGGGCCAGAGCAAGGCTGCCCCAGGAACTCAATGAACATGTGAGGTGTCCTGGGAACATTCAAACTAACATAAACAATGGCGTTGGCCTGCAAAAAGCTGAATCATTCATGGACATGTGACTTGCCCAGGTGGCTACGAACTCCATCTTGTTGCTGTGATTCTGCATAGGAGAATAAAGGGGTTTCTGCCCACAAGACAAAGACTATAAAAGGCCCTGGAATCCCCTCCATTTTGTCTTCAGCTGGCTCAAGACATGGCCTCTCCACCCCAAAGAGATGCCTGAAAGAAACTGGAACAAAGGACAGTAACTATGGGGGTGTGAGTGATTGCTGGACCCAGACTTGGAAGGAGAAGCTTATTGGAACATCTCTGGGGGTGAGATTTCATCTGTAATCAGGTTCTTAATGTATTAGGCTTAGACTTGCGTGTGTTTTTTTGTTTGTTTTTTGGTAACTTACTTTGTTCTGTCTGTTATTACTTGAAACCACTTAAATCCTACTTGTTATGCTTAATAAAATCACTTTTGTTTATTAATTAACCCCAAGTAAGTAATTAAAACATTGGGGAGCAAACAGCTGTCCATATCTCTCTATCAGTGTTATAGAGGGTGGACAATTTATGAGTTTACCCTGTATAAGCTTTATACAGAGTAAAATGGATTTATTTGGGGTTTGGATCCCATTGGGAACTGGGAATCTGGGTGCTGGAGACAGGAGCACTTGCTAAGTAGTTTTCAGTTAAAGCCTGCAGGTTTGGGGGACATGGCTCAGACCTGAGTCTGTGTTTGCAGCAGGCTAGCGTGTTTGGCTCACAAAGGCAGGGTTCTGAAGTCTCAAGCTGACACGGAAAATGGGCTCAGAGGTAGTCTCAGCACATCAGCTGGCAGTCCCAAGGGGATCTCTGTGACCCAACCCATTACACTGGTGCTCTTGGATACTTTGGCATACTAATTGGGATTTTTTATTTCATCACCTCGTTCATCACTTTCAACATCTCCTCCTGTTGGACCACCAGTTTTTGGAAAGCTTCACTTAAACTTTCCTATGTTAATGGTGTTTGGAGGAGGGTCTTTTCCACAGTAGTTGCATTCACTAGGCCCCCTCCTCGTGTACGGGGATTGGGCTAGGCCATCTGTTCCACAGGGACTTCCTCTTCATCGGACCACATAATAGCAGCCTGCATAAATTCATGGAACTTCTTACTGGGCTCTTCCTTAAACCTCCTTTTCATTTCACGGCGGAGGGAATCATCCCTGAATGCCAGCACTGACTGCCCTTTCAGAACCATGTCTGGGTCTGGAACTCGATGAGAGTCTCATCACCCTACTTTGCTCATTCTCTCCTGGAGGTCATGGGCGTATGCCTGGACGGTTTCACCAGGCTTCTGCTTTCTCTCAAAGAAATCCTTTAGTTGGGTTCCAATAGGTACCTTGTCTCCGTACACTTCTAGGAGGAGTTAAAATATCTCTTCCACTTCTTTCTTGTCCGCCATGGCCATGGACTTTACGTGGCCTTCTCCTGGTTCTTGAGGTGCTCCTCTATGAGTCCACAAAATCTTCTTCAGGTACCCATAGCCGCCTTCACAGACTGACCTGCTCCTCTACCGTAATGTCTCCTGGTCTAATTGTAAAGCCATCAAATTCTGTGGCTTTCTGCTCCCTGGGACATTAATAGTAGGGGTTTTCTTAGCTTCTGCTGCCTGTTGGCCTAATACTGCCTTAGCCAGTGACAAGGTTTCTCTCTGTTCAGTTCTAGCTTGTTGTAATACCTCAGCTTCCTCTGATAATCTGCACTGAAGTTCGGCAAACTGGGTCTGTAGTTCTTCAATTCCAGACATAGTAGGGTTCTTGACCAGGCCCGGACAGTGCTACCAGAATTCAACTAGTAAACCATTGGGGCGGACCCTGTGGATAGGATTCTCTTCATGATGCCAATTATGTTAGTGGTGGAAAGGTCCCGCTATTGTGGGGAACTTCCCTGGCTTATACATGACCCTGGTGGAATTGGCAAGCAAAAGGATCTACGTCCTTGCTCCCACTCCCTTTCCCCAGAGGCCTCCCTGCCCTTGAGGGCTCCCCTTCCACTCTCCTGTGCGGCAGAGTGCTCATAACCCCAAGGATTCCTGGGGGCTCAATCTTGTCATGGTCACTTGGGAGAGGGGCTAGGGTGTCGCCACTCTGGGGTGCTCTCTCCGCTCTGGGCACTTCCCTGGCCCACTGATCATCACATATACAATGTTCAATCCAATACAATTTATTAAACACAAATCAATTGCAAATGAGGAAAAATGACAAAGTTTAAAGGCAAACAAAACCCTGCTCTGTGGGCAAGGGACATCACAAGCAGCCGTCTCTGGAATGCAAGGGGAGTTCAAAGCCTGTTCCTCACATGTGCCAGGCCTCCCTGCCGGGCCCTGGCTGGGCTGCCCTGGTGGTGGTCACACACCATCAGGCTTCAGGTGGCAGGACCCTTCTTCCCAGCGTCAGACCCCCAGTCCAGCCTGCAAGACATTTTGGCTGCCTCTGCCGAGAGTCGCCATCACTCTCCTCAGCTGCTAACAGCATGTGGCCCCAGAATGCTCCAGCCCCAGCCCCACTCTTCCTCAGCACTGCTGCAGCTACTCTGCCTCCAGCTCCCCGGCTGCTTCTCCCCAGGCCTCTCCCCACTGCCCCTGGGGCCTCTTAGTCTCAGTCTCCTCTTTCCCATCGACCATTCCTTTCGGTACTGGGAGCTACCAGTACCAAAAACCCTCACTAAGTTTTACGAAGGCGCCAACAGTCCCCTTACATGGAGCTGAAGCTAATGAGACCAACCTGCAACTATGCACAGGCGCCAACTTTCGTTGGCACCGGTGGGTGCTCGTGCCCCTGGCCCCACCCACAGCCCCTCCCTGACCCGTCCCCCTCCCTGCCCCTATTGACCCCTCCCCAAATCCCCGACCCGGCTCTGCCTCTTCCCCGAGCGTACTGCATTCCTCCTCCTCCCCCTCCCTCTCAGCACTTGCTGCGTGAATCAGCTGTTTCACAGTGCAAGCGCTGGGAGGGAGCTGGGAGATACAGGATGTGGCGGCACGTTCAGGGGAGGAGGTGGAGGTGGAAGTGAGCTGGGGCAGGAGGGCGGGGCGAGAAGCTGCCGGTGGGTGCAGAGCAATTTTTCCCCGTGGGTGCTCCAGTCCCAGAGCACCCACAGAGTCGGTGCCTATGCAACTATGGACAGTTAACTGAAGACTTCATTACTCAGATTAATGGGGTTGGAGCAGGAGATGGCACCCATCCCATTCCTCAGTCACACACTGGAGTTCAGCCCAAATTCAGTGCACCTGGAATGATAGATACAAAGCACCAGACACACAGCGGTTTGGTTCGTGCACTGAAGGACGCTGGGAGTGTTATGTAGAGAGACGTAGGGGTGCACAAAGAATCACAGGGAGTCGGTTCGTTTCCTAGCAGCAGCATTGAGTAGGAAGCACCATTGAGCTTTGAATTTCCTGTGTTCCCTTCACCCTGCCCAGACCTGAAATGTGGCACCCAGGCTGTGACAAGGACCCAGACTGAGGCCCACACAAATATTATCCTTGCAGGGGACTCTAGAGAGATTTGTAGATTTTATGGCCAGGAGGGACGATGGTGATCTTCTTCTCTGACCTCCTGCATTGCACAGGCTGTAGGACTGCCCTGGATAAATTCTTGTTTGAACTCGAGCAGATCTTTGAAAAAAACATCCCATCTTGATTGAAACATGGCCAGTGATGGAGACACAACCTGGTCCTTGCTAAATTGTTCCAATGGTCAATTACCCTCAGTCTAAAAAATGTCCACTTTGTCTCTAGTCTCAATTTGTCTGCCTTCAATCCCCAGCCACGTACTCTTGTTAGACCTTTGCTTGCTAGCTTTATGATCCCGCTGTTACCAAGTTTCTATTCTCTGTTATAAGTCCTGAATAAATGCAATCACATCACTCCATAACCTTCTCGTGAAGCAATTGAGCTCATTGAGGAATTTGTGCCTTGGGGAAGTTTTTAACCTAAGCTGGTAGAATATAAGCTCAGAGGGTCTTTCATGCAGGTCCCCACATCTGTACCCCAGTTCAGAGTGGGGGGAACCCTGACAACCCCAAATCCCACTTTCCCTCCAGCCTTTACAATGGTGTTAATTATATAAAAACGCGTTTTTAATTTCTAAGGGGGTCACACTCAGAGGATTGTTATGTGAAAGGGGTCACCATTACAAAAGTTTGAAAACTACTGCACTACACAGTCAGAGCTGTTTGATACAGGTCACAGCAAAAGGGCTTTCCAGAAAGTTGGAAGAAGATATAAAAGGGGGTGTAGTGAAGCGGTGTGGTTCACCACCACCCCGGAAAGACACAAGCCCCAGCTAACCTCTCTACAGGGGAAAATAACATAATGATGGGACCCTCGTTCTCCCTACAACAACACACCTGAAAGTACCGGAGGGAAAAGACTGAACTGGGGGAGGTGCTGATCTGAGGCAGGAAAGAAGGAAGCCTGCCTGAAAAGGCCAACCTGCTGGTTACTATCTAACTGGGTGAGACCCTGCTTGATTCAAATACTAACTAGCACAGTAGCCTTAGATTGTGGTTTCGTTTTATTTCTTATGGTAATCTACTTTGATCTGTTTGCTATCACTTATAATCACTTAAAATCTAACTTTACATAGTTAATTGGCCTATTTTATATTTTACCTAAATCACTATGTGTTGTTTAAAGTCCAAAGGGGAAAAATCTCAGCTCATGAACAAGAGTTGGTGCACATCCACTTTCCATTGTGGAAGTGGCAGACTGGGTCGGGTTTTGACCATGGCAGGACAGTAGAGCTCTGGGGTTTTAGGCTGGGGAGCTGGGAGTATTTTGGCTGTAGCCTCTCTATTGTGGATTCATGCAGTGGCTGGAAAGAGCATTCATGGACACAGCTGGGTGGGGTCTCTGCCTGTGGATGTCAGTGTGAGTGTAATCTTGGAGTGCTCTGCAGCTTGTCACAATGTCCCAGTGCAAGAGGGATCCGAGATTGTCAAGACAGAGGGGTCAGCTGTACCCCAGTTCCAGGTTGCACCCCAGGAGGGACCCGTGAAAGATAATCCAGAGAGTGTCGCGGGGAGGAGGAGTGAATGACAGGGGCAGGGCCTTGGGAGAAATGACAGAGAAGTGGGAGGGACCTTGAGGGAAGATGCAGAGTGGGGTGGAGCCTTGGGGAAAGAGGCAGGGCAGGGTGAAGGTCCTCAGGTGTCCAGTTACAATTAGAATTACAATTAGAAAGGTGGAAACCCTATAAGTTAATGAGTTGTACACAGACCGATTCCTCAGCTTGTCACACTGACACAGCACAGTACGGTCAGGAAAGGATTTAATGTCTCTTTGACTGTCCAGTCAGTGATTGAGGGAAGGGGTCCCAGCACCATGTCACCAGCCAGCTCTGTACAGAGCTCGGTCTGAGAGCCAGAGAACCAGGAGAAAACTTTAGGTCCCTTTATGAGTAAAGAGCCGGAGCAGCCTGTCCCGGATCTGTTTGGTCCTCACCCCATAGATGATGGGGTTTAACATGGGGGGCAACAATAAGTACACGTTGGCAAGGAGAATGTGGAAATGCAGGGGCACATTGTGCCCAAACCTGTATGAAAGAGAGGAGAAGAGACCTGGGATGTAGAAGGCTGAGATGGCACAGAGGTGGGAGCTGCAGGTCCCAAAAGTCTTGAGCCGGGCGTCCTTTGTGGGGAGGCTGAAGATGGCCCTGAGGATCTGGATATAGGACACAGTGATAAAAAACAAATCCAGACCAACCCTAAAGGATAGTGCAAAGAGGCCGTAGTAATTACTGATGCGGGTGTCGGCGCAGGCCAGCTTGACCACGGGCATATGCTCACAGTGCGTGTGGGGGATGATGTTGGTTCTGCAATATGGCCACCGCCTCGCCAGGAAGGGATAGGGCAATGCGAGTATGACACTGCGCAGCACCACGGCCAGGCCGATCTTGGCCACCATGAGATTTGTCAGGATGGTGGAATGTCTCAGGGGATCACAGATGGCCACGTAGCGATCCAAAGCCATGGCCACGAAGATCCCAGACTCAATCCCTGAGAAGCAGTGAACAAAGAAGAGCTGGGTAAGGCAGGCACTGAATTCTATCTCCCTTGAATTAAACCAGAAGATGATCAGCAGTTTGGGGAGGGTAGATGTAGTCAGGACCAGGTCACTGATGGCCAGCATGCAGAGGAAATAGTACATGGGCCCATGGAGGCTCGGCTCCGTCCTCACGATGAACAGGATGGTGAAGTTCCCAAGATGGCTATGATGTACATGGTACAGAAGGCGATGGAGATCCAGACGTGGGCTGCCTCCAGGCCAGGAATGCCCAGCAGGATGAAGGTGGAGGGGTTGGTGAAGTCGGTTTTGTTGGAATCTGACATGGAGTAGGGGAGAAGGTGTCCAACTCTGAGGCAGAATAGTGTCTAGTGCATGTACTGTATGATCCCCTGACTTCATGTATCTGCCCAGTGTCTAGGGTGATGGTCGCAGTACAAATGCCTGGATGGAGAGACAATATGAATATGAGACACTGCACACACTACTGGAGGCTGTTCTCATGGGTGAAGCAGATTGGTCGCTCTTCACACACTGAAAAATGTTATTGAGAGAAATGAACTATGTTCAACTGACCCTACTAATGCCAATTCCATATTTTATGGTGCTCCATGCATCAAAAACCTGTGTAAAACATTAATAGGCACCATCAGGAAACACGAGTGTGAATACTGGTTATCCCTCATTGTTCCTTAATGCAAAGAAACCAAGGCTACAGAGTCCATGTTCCCTGTTCCTGTTACAAGGCTTTCCTGTCACCTTCTTCCCTGGTTCTTGTTACACAGACAGAAAGCAGAAGACCCGCATTCCGAAGTGCAAGCCGAAGTGTAGGCAATCCAGTGCTTATTGGGGTTAGTTCCAAGCTAGCGTATCCAGAGCGCGACACACCGGCAGCGTCTGTTTCCCAGTGTTCAGTTCCCAGCTCTGACCCCACTTCCCTAGTCCACATTCCCTCTTCCTATTTCCCTGTCCCCACCTCCTCCTCCTTAGCAGGCCCAAATATACCTGCAGTGCACGCCCCTAGTCACACCTCTTACAACTTATGGTCATGTTCTGTTTTCGAGGGTCGTGAGCTGATGTCTTCGTCCCACCCCTTTTGTTTCCTATGGGAGGGGTGAGGAGTGAGATTGTGTTCTGGACAAGGCCAGGCCTTTCTTCAGCTTCTAGGGTGTTTTATGCCTGCCCCACACCCTCCCTTGCACCTCCTAACTGCTTGCTTGACCTTGCTTTGAAATAAGGAGTTGAGGAGTCTTTATCTGTGTGCTCGTATATTGTATCCCACTGTGCCCAGTAACATGTTAGCTGTATCCCTTATCTTTTCCCATTGTACAAAAAGCCCCATCTGGTTGTGGGAAATGCAACACACAGTCTCTTTGTTCATTGTTCTTCACACATATTAGTATAAGATATAAGAAAATCAAAACGTCAAAGCAAAGTTCTATCTCAGGCTGAAAAACAAGCCTATATACTAACAGTTCCCCATTCACCTGATAGCTCAGAATCTGAGAGTGGAAAACAGCCAAACATTTGCCAAGATATGCACCGGGGGAAATATCCCAACTACAACAGACTTCAGGGAAAAGACCCAGACATCATTAATAGCAACACAATGGAAACATCAGCTCATTCACAGCAGTGGACAAAAAAAGACAATGTTCGGATGCCTAAGGAATGGGATGTAGAGGAACCTGCTCTGGACATGCGCTCAGTTTTGGTCACTCAGTCTCTCTAAAGGATACAGCAGATAGAAAGGAGATTTCTGAGACAAACTAAGAATTTGGGAGGCTGCCATAGTCAGACAGACTGAAAAGTCTGGGACTGTTTAGAGAAGAGATAAATAAGGGGGATATGACAGAGGAGAATAAAATAAAGACTGGAACTGATTGCATTCAAATGGACAAATAGAGAAGAGTTCCCAACCTGGAATAAGATAGACACATAATGCTTCAAAGAGACTAATTTCCCAAAGCTGAGGCAAATTATCAGCAAAACTGACTGGGAGGAAAAAAATAGACAGAAAAATGGGAATGAAAATTGGAAGTTCTTCAAGAGGAGATTATTCGATAGCTAAAAAGCCACAATTCCACAATCAATAGAGTAGAGAATTTTGGACAAAAACCCAGTTTGGTGGCAAAGTGAAGGCATCAGCTGGGGGGAGTGGAAACAATTTATAACAAATGGGAAAAGGGTAAATAAATAGCAAATAATATTAATTGGAAGCTATGAAAATGGATAAAGAATGTTAAAATTATCAGGAAAAACTCTATGCTTGGCACAGCTAAGAATAACACAAAAGAGTTTCCTAGGTATATTAAGAACAAAAGAAATCCTAGAAAAGTTTTAGGCCTGTTGTGGAAAAAGTAACCACACGGTTGATTTTAGATCAGACAGCCTGAGGCACCTTTACTGTTATACAAGCATGCATGCAAGGAGTGTCAGCATGGCCCCACGCAAGGGGTTAACTGCCCTGTCTTTAACAGATTTCACCAAGCTTATAAAGGCTAAAACCGCAAATTAATACTTATTTCGATTCCCTTATTTGGGATTATCAATGGCAAATTAAGCAAGCTAGCTCAGTACTTTTCCATACTTGGTTTTTCCTGTTATTGTACTTTAGGAGTTTCGTTGATGGTCTGCCTATCTTTGGACCCCTGCTTGCGGTTACTTCTGCAAAAGCTCTTGCTAGACTCTGCATATTACAGCTGGGCATCTTAGGGCCGCTTGGTTCCTCTTTTCTGCTTTTACTCCCTGGTGCCCTTTATGCAGACAAACATATTTTGCAGAAGTATTAAACCTATTGCTCATATATGCTAGTAGGCCAAGGGGTTAAGGCCTACAAATTATGCCAAGCAGCAATGGGGAGGGGGGAGTGGGCATTGATCACTATCAGGCCAATAAAAAGAGAAAGAGAAACTTTATAATATTTCAGAAAAAGATGTGTTCAAGAAATATTTTTTTCTGCATATGGAAAGAAGCAGCATGAGGTACTCATGTCACCTAAGGTGACAAAACACTTTCCAGTCCATTAGCAGTCAAGGATGATGTTAAACAGTATCTATAGTAAAACCTTGGAGTTACGAACACCAGAGCTACGAACTGACCAATCAACCACACATCTCATTCGGAATCACAAATAGGCAATCAGGCAGCAGCAGAGCCAAAAAAAGAGGCAAATACAGGACAGTTCTGTGATAAATGTTATTACACCCACATTGCACTGGGTTGTCGACCAGAGAGCTCCTCAGCAAGAGGTGGGTACCTGTGAATCCTGAGACAGAAGCGTCTTCCCTGGGAATCCCCTTCACATAGCTGTTTCCAACACCTCTTTCACGCCAGCATCTGCAGCAAGAACCCACGCTGAGAGCTGACACAGGGGTGTGCACTGTTTATAATATAGCTCTGTGCATTCCCGGGGGGGGGGGGTCACTCAGCCTCTAGCTGGTAAGCGAGCACCTTGATGTAAACAGAATGGAGCCAAGCCTGTCTGCGCTTCTGTGCTCTTTATCCACCTTTAGGAGTAATCAGTAATGAAGGGAACTTCCCAACAGGAGATGAGAACTCTTGGGCTCTGTGCTGAGTCAGAGGGGAATTGGCTGCTCTGTGCATTTGTGTATATTTAAAAATTATAGTTTATTAGTAGGGATCCATAGGGCCCATTAGCAGGGAAAACTAGGGATTCATAGGGTCTGCTACTATGTAAATGCCCAGGATAGATGGGTAGGTATTAGACAGAGAGATCTGGAGAAAGGTGACTTAGGGGAATCATGAGCACTTTCTGCAGGCTGACGGGGCTGTCACTAAGGGATCAGAGATCAGTAATTCTCATCACTAACTATCAACATACTGTGCAGCACCTTTCAATGAAGGATCTTCAAAACACCTTGCAAACGAAAGTCACTATGAACATATCCCCATTATATAGATAGGTAAGCTGAGGCACAGGGAGACGTGACTTGGCCAAGGTCACACAGAGATTGAATCCTGTGGCACCTTATAGACTAACAGACGTTTTGCAGCATGAGCTTTCGTCGGTGAATACCCACTTCTTCTCTTGCATCCGAAGAAGTGGGTATTCACCCACGAAAGCTCATGCTGCAAAACGTCGGTTAGTCTATAAGGTGCCACAGGATTCTTTGCTGCTTTTACAGATCCAGACTAACACGGCTACCCCTCTGATACAGAGAGTGAGTGGCAGGATTACATAATCCAGGAGACCTGACTTCCCGAGGAAACCATGGTCTGTACATTACGAAGAGGGAAATGGTCTCCCTCTCTGACAGGGGCTGTTTGTTGGGTGGGATGCAGAAGAAAGGCTGGACAAGTGGAGCCTAAGTCCTCGCCAGCCTCTCCAGGTGAATCTGTAGATTTTCAGAACTAGCTGGAGTTTATGAGCTCCCCGCTCCTGTGAGGCGTGAACTCTGGGACTCCACTTCCGCTCCCACTCAGAAACCTGCCAACGCATCACAGTCACTGGGGTCGCTTCAGGGGAACAGACTCAGTAAAACCAACACCAGCAGAATGTTCCTGTTGATTGAGTGCTGTAAATCAAATTAAAGCAAGACCCAGCTACTGAGTGTAACACACCAGAGAGGGGGCAGGCGGGAGATGGGGGAGGAGCAGCACTCAGAACGGGTGGTTCCATAGGCTGCTGGGTGGGCGTGAGACAGCAGAAATGCACAGCTGGGCCCTGGCCGTTGGAAGTGTGTCCTGGGCCGTTAAGAGCAGATCACGTGTTCGGGGAACTAGACTGGGGCGAGCGAGAACCGGCCATTGGGTGGTGGCTGCAGCAGACACACAGCTGGGAGCGCGTGACTCTCCGTTAGCTTTTGTAACCTGCTTTAGTTCTACTCACGCCTCCCTCCATCCAGTGCAGACTGAGCCTCCTGATGAATTCACCAGACAACCGGTGCGTACGTCTGGGGAGCCCTTTTGTAATTGCACATACACGGATTTCATCCACATTGGCATCCCCGATGATACCAGCAGCAGGGGTCGCTCTGCCCTGGCATGAAGTTGCCTACAGCTGGGATGAGCAAGGTCTGCTTAGGCACTCGGATACCACAGTGTAGAAAAGCCTCTAGAGAGACAGGGGGAGAGCGCTTGCTAGCACAGGGTCATGTACCCAACCTGTTCCCCAGAAGAGGAGAGCTCCCAATCGTCTGCACCAACTCCATGGGTGCTGCGGGGCTGGAGAACCCACAGAAAAAATAGTGGGTGCTCAGTATCCACGGGCAGCCCTGTCAATCAGCTCCCGCCCCTCTCCCCAGCTCCTCCCACCCGCAGTGATCAGCTGTTCAGCAGCATGCAGGAGGTGCTGGAGGTGGGGGTGAGGGTGTAATGGGGCAGAGTTTGGGCAGGGGAGAGGAGGAGCTCAGGACTTAAGGGAAGCGGTGGAGTGGGGTCAGGGCCTGGGGCAGAATGAGGGTCGAGCACTCCTGGGAACTGGGGAAGTTGGCACCCCAGCTGCCAGTGAGCCTCAAGTGTGTTGGGCACTCACTGGTCGTCTGCAAACACCAACTGGTCACTCGGTTCTGTCTCCACCGCTGTTTCCCTAAATTGCATTGGCAGACCACTAAAAATACACACTATACTCAATGCTTAATTTGGAATGAAAGAGGTGCCAGGCTCAAGGAATTTTTTTATGTTCAATTTTAAAATGTATAATTTATTTATATATATATATTTGTTTATATTCATAACTGATGCATCAAGGCGAGAGGCGCCTGGTGTCTGAACTGCCAGGCCAGAGATGCACAAGCCCTGGCACAAATTAAGCACTGAACATACTGCCCTGACATTCCCTTTCCTTCTCAGCAATTGCTGTCATCACCACAGGCATGCACTGTGTGAACTGGAGGGGAGGTCCCCCTGGAGGTGCTGAGTTGACAAGGAGGTCTCCCTGGTGATGGTGAATGGGAGGAGAGGGGTCCATGAGACAATCTCTCCATTAACATGTTCTTCCCCCTAAGAAATAGCCTGAAAGCCCCTGGTTTAGGGGACCCTGAGAACCCTCGGTGGATCTTTTTGGTTCTGACCCCATGGACGATGGGACCAGCAGATATGTTGGCTACAATGATGTACACATGGGAGCCATGCTGTGACCAAATTGATGGGTGAGAAAGGAGGAAAACGCTGGTGTGTAAGACACTAGGATGACGCAGGTGTTGAGAGACTTGAGACACACCTCTTGGGAGGCAAGCTTGAAGATTGCCCAGAGGATCAGGATATAGGACCGGACAATCAGGATAAAATCTAATCCACCCCACCCCTTGAGAAACGCTACGGTCAGAATATAGGATTTTGTGACAATCGTGTCCGCACATTCCAGTTTCACCAGTGGCATGAACTCACAATAGGTGTGAGAAATGATATTGGTCCTGCAGTATGGGAGCTGCTTCAGCAGAAATGGGTGAGGGCCCGGTAACACGTCCCATCTCATCATAATGCCCAGCCCTATTTGGCTATGGCCCGATTGGTCAGGACTGCTGAATATGGAGGCCATGTCCAGCATGGACCCGGACTCCATGGTAGTCTGAGTCCAACTGAGTGAATTAAAAACTAGACAAAGCTAGTGTTTATATGAATGGCCTGGTCCCTGAACCAGAAAATGCAGAGGGTTTTGGGCAGGGTGGTGGTGGAGACGACCAGTTCGGCGAGCGCCAGCATGGAAAGGAAAAGGTACATGGGCTCATGGAGGCTCAGTTCGGTCTTGATAACAGCCAGGAGGAGGCTGTTCCCAGGAGGGACAGAATGTAGACGGAGCAGAAGGGGATGGAGATCCAGACATGCGCCGCCTCCAGCCCCGGGATGCCCAGGAGGATGAAAGTGGAGGGGTGGGGCATGGTCCAGTTGGAAGCTGCCATGGTGGGGCCAGTTGGGTGAGTTTAGTTCAACGGCACGGCTGCTTCCTGCCCCTGTAACTAACCATTAAAACAATCATTAACCATCTAATGGGAACATGACAAGGCGACGTTTTCTCAGCATTAGCTCTTCACCTCTCCTGTGCTAACAGCTCATGAAGAGTGAGTCACAAATAACCTATTCCTGGCTCCTGCACTGCAGCCATTCCACCTTCATAGATTCATAGATTCATAGACTCTAGGACTGGAAGGGACCTCGAGAGGTCATCGAATCCAATCCCTGCCCTCATGGCAGGACCAAATACTGTCTAGACCATCCCTGATAGACATTTATCTAACCTACTCTTAAATATCTCCAGAGATGGAGATTCCACAACCTCTCTAGGCAATTTATTCCAGTGTTTAACTACCCTGACCCTGACAGTTAGGAACTTTTTCCTAATGTCCAACCTAAATCTCCCTTGCTGCAGTTTAAGCCCATTGCTTCTTGTTCTATCCTTAGAGGCTGAGGTGAACAAGTTTTCTCCTTCCTCCTGATGACACCCTTTTAGATACCTGAAAACTGCTATCATGTCCCCTCTCAGTCTTCTCTTTCCAAACTAAATAAACCCAATTCTTGCAGCCGTCCTTCATAGGTCATGTTCTCAAGACCTTTAATCATTCTTGTTGCTCTTCTCTGGACCTTCTCCAATTTCTCCACATCTTTCTTGAAATGTGATGCCCAGTACTGGACACAATACTCCAGTTGAGGCCTGACCAGCGCAGAGTAGAGCGGAAGAATGACTTCTCGTGTCTTGCTCACAACAGACCGGTTAATGCATCCCAGAATCACATTTGCTTTTTTTGCAACAGTATCACACTGTTGACTCATATTTAGCTTGTGGGCCACTATAACCCCTAGATCCCTTTCTGCCGTACTCCTTCCTAGACAGTCTCTTCCCATTCTGTATGTGTGAAACTGATTGTTCCTTCCTAAGTGGAGCACTTTGCATTTGTCTTTATAAACTTCATCCGGTTTACCTCAGACCATTTCTCCAATTTGTCCAGATCATTTTGAATTATGACCCTATCCTCCAAAGCAGTTGCAATCCCTCCCAGTTTGGTATCGTCTGCAAACTTAATAAGCATACTTTCTATGCCAACATCTAAGTCGTTGATGAAGATATTGAACAGAGCCAGTCCCAAAACAGACCCCTGCAGAACCCCACTTGTTATATCTTTCCAGCAGGATTGGGAACCATTAATAACTACTGTCTGAGTACGGTTATCCAGCCAGTTATGCACCCACCTTATAGTAGCCCCATCTAAATTGTATTTGCCTAGTTTATCGATAAGAATATCATGCGAGACCGTATCAAATGCCTTACTAAAGTCTAGGTATACCACATCCACTGCTTCTCCCTTATCCACAAGACTCGTTATCCTGTCAAAGAAAGCTATCAGATTGGTTTGACATGATTTGTTCTTTACAAATCCATGCTGGCTATTCCCTATCACCTCACTACCTTCCAAGTGTTTGCAGATGATTTCCTTAATTACTTGCTCCATTATCTTCCTTGGCACAGGAGTTAAACTAACTGGTCTGTAGTTTCCTGGGCTGTTTTTATTTCCCTTTTTATAGATGGGCACTATATTTGCCCTTTTCCAGTCTGCTGGAATCTCTCCCGTCTCCCATGATTTTCCAAAGATAATAGCTAGAGGCTCAGATACCTCCTCTATTAGCTCCTTGAGTATTCTAGGATGCATTTCATCAGGCCCTGGTGACTTGCAGGCATCTAACTTTTCTAAGTGATTTTTAACTTGTTCTTTTTTTATTTTATCTTCTAAACCTACCCCTTCCCATTAGCATTCACTATGTTAGACATTCCTTCAGACTTCTCAGTGAAGACCAAAACAAAGAAGTCATTAAGCATCTGTTAATTTGGAACACTTGTGTTAGCTACTTTCAGGTAAACCTGCAGCTTTGGGGCAAGTGGTTCAGACCCTGGGTCTATGTTGGAGCAAACGGGAGTGTCTGGCTCAGCAACACAGGGTGCTGGGGTCCCGAGCTGCCAGGGAAAGCAGGGGCAGAAGTAGTCTTGGCACATCAGTTGGCAGTTCCCAAAGGGGTTTCTGTTATCCAACCCATCAACCCCCTTTCAGGTAGTTGAAAGCAGCTATCAAAGCCCCCTTCATTCTTCTCTTCTGCAGACTAAACAATCACAGTTTCCTCAGCCTTTCCTCATAAGTCATGTGCTCCAGCCCCCTAATCATTTTTGGTGCCCTCTGCTGGACTCTTTCCAATTTTTCCACATCCTTCTTGTAGTGTGGGGCCCAAAACTGGACACAGTACTCCAAATGAGGCCTCACCAGTGCTGAGTAAAGGGGAGTGATCACATCCCTCGATCTGCTGGAAATGCCCCTACTTATACAACCCAAAATGCCATTAGCCTTCTTGGCAACAAGGGCACACTGTTGACTCATATTCAGCTTTTCGTCCACCGTAACCCCTAGGTCCTTTTCTGTAGAACTGCTGCCCAGCCATTCAGTCTCTAGTCTGTGGCAGTGCATGGGATTCTTCTGTCCTAAGTGCAGGAGTCTGCACTTGACCTTGTTGAACCTCATCAGATTTCTTTTGGCCCAATCCTCTAATTTGTCTTTGTCTTCCAGCAGAAAGGAATCTGAGCAGTGTGTGCCTGTCCAATTTAATCTAGGAATGTAAAACATTCATCGCCATGGCCTCTGACCCATTCATGATCTGCCATCACTCACATTGGTATGTGATCATAGAGATGTCACCATGGACTCCAGGTAGGCTCCACCTTCCCTTCCTGCCTGAGGAAGGCATCTGGTCAGATCACCTCAGTGGTATCTCCAAGGACAAATGTGAGAGGGAAACGTCGTCCCCCTGCTTCCATGATACCCTCAGCCTGGGTGCTGGATGGTTTATTGGTGGGGATCTCTGTGGATCTCTATCACCCATCACTCTGAATGGTTTATATCAGCTTTTAGCAACAGTTTGTTGTACAACAAAAATAATGTGAAGAAATCACATGGGCACAGCTGGGTCCCAAACCGCTATATATACCCCACAATCCAGCATTCAGAAACTGGCTGGTTTCTAGTGGCTTCTGAAATGTAAAACACATTGAGCACTATTACAAGGCCCAAACTTATTGAAAGGTAAGATACTTTAATCCTATAAACTACAGTTATTAATGTTTGGTATCCATTATACATCTGCATAGCAGCATACGTAGACCAGAAACCATCCAAAACAAAACAAGAACCAATTTCTTCCCTGAAGAGATCATGGTTTAATTCCCAGACAATCCCCTGAAACAACTGGCAACACTGTGGACGGAAATGGACTGCAAGTTGCAAGCAGCCCTACTTGGTGAAGGATTCAGCCCAAGAAACACATCATCTGTTAAATAGATGAAGCTCTAAGCCTCACTCCCTGTCTGGCATTTTCTCAAGCTTCTAATCATTTTTGTGTCTCTTTTCTGCACTCTCTCCAATTTTTCAACATCCTTTTTTGAAAGATGGACCCCAGAACCGGATGTGGTCGGATTCACAAATGCCATTTCCAGAGGTAAAATCCTTCCCCTGCTCCAACTCACCACTCCCTTCTTTTTGCATCCAAGGTTCACATTCGCCCTTTTGGCAACAGCATTGCACTGGAGTTCACACCTCACAGGAGTGGGGAGCTCACAAACTCCAGCTAGTCCTGAAAGCCTCAGAATCACCTTGAGAGGAGGGCAAAGGTGAAGACTCCCTCTTCCAGCCTTTCCTCTGCATCCCACCCAGTGAACACCCCCTGCCAGAGCGGGAGTCCATTTCTCTCTTGGTGTAAGGGAGAGACCAAAGTGATGGTAGGTAAGTCAGGACTCCTGGGTTCTGTCTGTCATCTTGCCACTCATTCTCTGTGTGACTTTGACCAATTCATGTCACCCCGTGCCTCAGTTTACCTATCTGTATAATGGGGATATGTTCATAGTGACTTTCTTTTGCTAGGTGTTTTCACATTCCTTCAATTAAAGGTGCTACACACTATGATGATCTGATCTCTGATCTCTTAGCAATAGCCCTGTGTGTCTGCAATGAGTATTCTTGTCTCTGTTCAGTCATCTGTCTCCAGATCTGTCTGTCTACTATCTACCCATCAATCCTGGGCATTTACAGGGTATCACACCCCATGGAGATCGAGGCATTAGCCCTAGTTTTCTTAATAGTTCACTATAATTTTTAAATATACACAAATACACAGATCAGCCAATTCCTCTCTGCCTCAGTGGAGAGCTCATGATTTCTCATCTCCCTTTGGGAAGGTCCTTTAATTACTGTTTACTCATAAAACTGGATAGAGAGCACAGAAATGCAGACTGGCTTGTCTCCAGCCTGTTTACATTCAGATGCTGCTTCTCCCCTAGAGGCTGAATGAATCCCACTGGGATTGCACAGAGCTATATTATAAATGGTGCACACTCCTGTGTCGCTCTCAGCGTGGGATGCTGCTGCAGATGCTGGGTCACAGAGGTGTGGGATACGGCTACCTGAGGGGGATTCCCAGGGAAGACGTTTCCATCTCAGGATTCACAGGTACCATCTCTCGCTGAGGAGCTCACCTGCTCGACAAACCCAGTGCAAGGTGAGCGTGGTGGAATAGACAGTAAGTCTGGGGTCCTCTCTGCTCTGCGTAGCTATTAAACATCCCAGGGCCCTTGCCATACGGGATGAGTTTTCTCCAGTATCACTGGCCAAAATCTTACTCTTTTGTATGTACTGGCCTGGCTCGTGGCATCCAGCCCCAAAGTGGCTGCATTTCAGTGGCACAGTGGATCCTTCAGGAAGAAAGGTGTTAGTAGATGTACAATACAAGTCCCAATTCTGAGGCTGTGGCCTGTACTTTGCTCAGGCCCCACTGAGGCAAAACTCCCCTTGGAGTGAGAACTGAGTAAAGACCTCAGGAGCCAGCTGTGTGCTAATGCACAGTGATTCTCACCTCCTCCTCTCCCATCTTAGGACTCTGGCTGTTAACGGGGTTGGCGGCTGTTATCTGATGTTTATCTATTGGAAAGCATGCAGCTGCTAGGGGTAGCCACTGGAAAAATTATAAGAATTTTTCAACATGAGCAAGATGTCTTTTCTCCTAGCTTCATTCAAAGGTCGGCTGAACTGTTATGCCTGAAATGTTAAAAAAAACATGGGAAATTTCAGTCCAAACACTTAAAGTTTGTCAAACGTATAAGCAACTGAAAATACATTGTTGACTCAAATTGGACACAATACTTCAGGTAAGACCTAACCAGCACTGAGTAGAGGAATGCTATCACCTCCTGTGACTTGCATGCCATGCCTCTGTTAATGCAACCCAAAACTGCATTTTCTTTTTCAGCAGACTGCAATAGCAAAAATTTCCACAACCCTGACAGATGTAGCTATATCAACCTAACTCCTGTGTAGACAGCATGTCTCGCTACCAGCTGTCAGGGAGGTGGGTTACGTATGGTGATGGAAGAACCCCTGCTGTCTGTGTAAGTAGTGTCTACACTGGAGCACTATGGCAGTGCTGTTTTAGCATTTTAGATGTAGACAAGCCCTCAAGCAGATCTTACCGAAAACCATCGATTCTGGATCTGCAGAACGGGGAGTTGGAGAATCCACCATTTCCCTCTGCACTCTTATTGAACGGTTAATCACCCTCAGTACTAAACATTTGGCCCTAACTTCCACCTGGAATTTGTCTGGCTTCAGTTTCCAGTGATTGGGCCTTGCTCTGCCTTTCTCCACTAGCCCATTAGTATCCACTTTTTTCTCCCCATGAAAAGTCTCACTTGATAGTTTTTTTTATATGATAAATAGATGAATCACTCTTACTCACTCACTGTCCGGTATTTTCTCCAGCCTCCAATCATTTTTGTGGCTCTTTTCTGCACCCTCTCCAATTTTTCAACATCCTTTTTGAAATGTGGACCCCAGGACTGGACACAGTCAGTTTCACCAATGCCTTGTGCAGAGCTAAAATGCTTCCCCTGCTCCAACTCACCAACCCCCTGTTTATACATCCAAGGGTCACATCACCCCTTTTGGCTGCAGCATCGCACTGGGAGCTCACAATGAGTTGGTTTTCCACAGTGACCCCAAATCCTTTTCAGGGTCCCTGCGTTTCATAATACAGAGCCCCAATCTCTGGGCCGGGCCTGCGTCGCCTGTTCTGTGAGGATCACTTCGCATGTGACTGTATTAAAACATTTTGTTTGCAGGGGCCTCAATTTCCAAATGCTCCAGATCAATATGCTTTCCCTGGCCTCCTCTGCCAGTCTTTGTGCCATCCACAATTTTTATCTGCAGTGATTTTCTATTTGCTTCCCGATCATTTATGTAAATAACGAATCTCATTCTGTCTAGAACTGGTCCCTACAGAACCCCACAAGAAACAGCCCCCTTCACTGCCAGTGGCCCACTGACAACGGCTTTCTGAGATCTGTCACTGAGCCGCCCTTTAGCCCATTTAACGTGTGTGCTACTGGTATTGTAGAGTGCTCATTTTTGTATCTGACGGTTTTCTTCACTAAATCAAATGCCGCAGAGAGATTGAAGTGCATTGCATCTGTGCGGTTCTCTGGATCAGCCAAACGTGCACTTTCATTAAAGGATGAAATCAGGTTTATTTGAGAAGACTGGTTTTCCATAAACCATGTTGTTGACTGGTGTAATTTATATTCCTAGACTTTTGTTTGAACTAATCCCATACAAGTTTTTTCCATTATTTCACAACCATGTCATGGAGCATGAGCTTTCGTGGGTGAATACATTTCGTCATGCATCCGACGAAGTGGGTATTTACCCACAAAAGCTCATGCTCCAATACGTCTGTTAGTCTATAAGGTGCCACAGGACTCTTTGCTGCTTTTTCTGGTGTTCATAACTCTAAGTTTCTACTCTATATGATGTTTAAAATCCTCTCTGACTGCTAATGTGAATGTGTTTCATCACCTCAGGTGAGATGAGTGCAATATACTGCTTCTTTCCAAATGCAGAACAAAACTATTTCCTGAATCTTTTCTACCTTTTCTGCAACATTAACAAATTTCCTTTCTTCCTCTAGGAATTGGCCTAAACCTTTTCTAGGATTTCTTTTGTTCTTAATATACTTAATATCCTCCTTTCTGTGATCCTTAGCCCCACCAAGCATGGAGTTTTCCCTGATGCCTTTAACGTCTCTTCTCAATGTTCATAACCTCCGATTTGTATTGCTTGCTATTTTTCCATTTTCACATTTGTTATGTATTGCTTCCCCAACTGCAGCCTTTGCTTTGACACCGAACTGCGTTTTCTCCAAAGTTGGCCACTTTCTGGACTGTGGAATTGTGACTTTTTAGCTATCTAATAAAATCTCCTTAAAGAACTCCCAAATTGAATTCCCAGTTTTCGGTCTACATATTTCCACCCAATCAGTTTTGTTCATAATTTTCCTCAGCTTTGGGGACTTAGCCCTTTTGAAGCACTAAGTATCCATAGATGTTACTACTTGGGAACTCTTTTCTGTTTGTCTATTTGAATGTAAACCCTTCCATTCTTTGTCTCTTCTCTAAACTAAACAGTCCCAGAGTTTTCAGTCTGTCCATATATAGCAGCCTCCCCCATTCTCATAGTATGTCTCAGAAATCCACTTTCTATTTTCTATATACTTTATAGCGTCTGGGTGACCAAAATTGAGCATATATCCAGAGCAGGTTATTCTCCATCCCATTCCTTAGAAATCCGAACATTCTCTTTGTTTTTGCCACTGCTGTGAATGAACAGGTGTTTCTGTGAAGATGCTATCAATGATGCCCAGGTGTCTTCCCTGAGGTGTGTCCTAGCTGGAATGTTTCACCCTGGCACATGTGGTTTTTTTCCACTCAGATTTTCAGTTCCTGGGTGAATAGGGATCTCCCTACAGCATGGTCTCTCTAGCCTGGTTTTCATTAAATTAAGGAATAATCATGGATAACCATTACCCACACTTGTGTTTCCTGCTGGTGCCTCTTAACGGTTTCCCACACAGTGCTATGTAGGAATTATTGAGGCACAGAGCACCATAAAATATTGAATTGGCATTAGTAGGGTGAGTTAATAATTCATTTCTCTGAACAGACAAAATGTTATTTTTCAGTGTGTGAAGAACAATCAATCTGCTTCACCCATAAGAACAGCCTCCAGTTGTGCCTATAGTGTCTTAAATTAACTTTGTTTCTCTATACAGGCATTTGTACTGCGACCATCACCCTACACCCTGGGCAGATACAGGAAGTCAGAGGAACGTATGGTACATGCAAGAGGCACCGTTTGCCTCAGAGTTGGGCACCTTCTTCCCTACTCCATGTCAGGTTCCAACACAACTGAATTCACCAGTCCCTCCACCTTCATCCTGCAGGGCATTCCTGGCCTGGAGAGAGCCCATGTCTGGATCTCCATCCCCTTCTGCACCATGTACATCATAGCCATCTTGGGGAACTTCACCATCCTGTTCATTGTGAAGATGGAGCCAAGCCTCCATGGGCCCATGTACTTTTCTCTGCATGCTGGCTGTCACCGACCTGGTCCTGTCCACGTCCACCGTGCCCAAAACACTGAGCATCTTCTGGTTCAATTCCAGGGAGATATATTTCAGTGCCTGCCTTACCCAGATGTATTTTATCCACTGCTTTTCAGCAATGGAGTCTGGGATCTTTGTGGCCATGGCTTTTGATCGCTATGTGGCCATCTGTGATCCCCTGAGACATTCCACAATCCTGACAAACCCTGTGGTGTCCAAGATTGGACTGGCCGTGGTGCTGCGTGGCAGCATGCTCTCACTGCCCTGTCCCTTCTTGGTAAGGCGGTGGCCATATTGCAGAACCAACATTATCCCCCACTCATACTGCGAGCACATCGCCGTGGTGAAACTGGCCTGTGCCGATATTCGTGTCAGTAGTTACTATAGTCTCTCTGTCGCTTTCTTGGTGACTGGTGTGGATGTGTTTTTTATCACCATGTCCTATATCCAGATCCTCAGGGCCATCTTCAGCCTCCCCACAAAGGACGCCCGGCTAAAGACATTTGGGACCTGCGGCTCCCACCTTTGTGCCATCTTAACCTTTTACATCCCAGATCTCTTCTCCTCCCTCACACACCGGTATGGTCACAATGTGCCCTTGTATTTCCACATTCTCATTGCCAACGTGTACCTCCTCGTGCCCTCCATGCTGCACCCCATCATCTATGGGGTGAGGACCAAACAGATCCGGGACAGGCTGCTCCGGCTCTTCACTCATAAAGGGACCTAAAGTTTTCTCCTGGTGCTCTGGCTTTCCGAACATGCTCTGTTCAGAGCTGGCTGGTGACTTCGTGCTGGGCCCTCTTCCCTGAATCACTTACTGGACAGTCACAGAGACATTAATTCCTTTCCTGACCTCACTGTGCTGTGTCAGTGTGACAAACTGAGGAATCGGTCTATGTACAATTCAGTGGGTTTCCACCTTTCAAATTGCTGGTATCTGGACCCCCGAAACCCCACCCCTTGCCCTGCCTCGTCTGCCAAGACACTGTCATTGGTTTACCTCTTCCCCTCCAAGGCCCCGCCCCTGTCCTCGGTCCTCTTTTCCTCTGCCCTGTCACTCGCTGGATCATTTCCACATCCCTCACCCCAGCTGCAGCTACAAGGGAGCGTTCTCAGATTTTGGTAGGGGTGACAACCATAACCGTGATTCCAGGGGCTACTTAGGCTCTTGAAAACTCTAGTTTATTGGCAGATAAATTAGAAATTAGCTGCCAGGAGCACAGTATCTAATTCCTATATAAAAGAAAGAAAATTAAATAACTATTAGACCCACTCAGCCCTAATACTAACATGTTCTGATATCTTGTGGCAAGTCACTTAAGGGACATTGTTTAAGTTTTAAATTTTAATGTCTATTTTTCTTTCTTACTAACTGCAGAGAGAGAGAGAGAGAGAGAGAGAGAGAGAGAGACCCCATCAGGACTCCTAGGTTCTATCTCAGCTCTGGGAGAGGAGTGCTTTCCAGTAGGTTACAGCGGGGTGGGGGGCAGATTCATCTGGGGTCTATATATGAACATCAGAATAGCTATACTGGGTAAGATCAATGGTCTCTCCAGCCCAGTATCCTGTCTCCTGACAGTGACCAATTCCAGGTGCTTAGAGGAAATGAAGAGAACGTGCAATTATCAAATAATTCGTGCCCTGTCACCCAGTCCCACCTTCCGGAAAACAGAGGCTAGGGACACCTTCCTTGCTGATCCTGGCTTATAGCCATTGATGGACTTATGCTCCATGAACTTATCTAGTTCTTACTGGAACCATGTTATAGTTTTGGCCTTCACAACATCCTCTGGCAAAGAGTTCCACAGGTTGACTCTGAAGAAATACTTCCTTTTGTTTACTGTAACTCTGCTTCCTATTAATTTCATTTTGTGACCCTTAGTTATTGTGTTATGTGAGAGTAAATAACATTTCCTGATTCAATTTTTCCAGATCCATCGTGATTTTATAGACCTCTCTCATGTCCCTCCTTAGTCATGTCTTTTCCAAGCTGAAAAGTCCCAGTCGTTTAAATCTCTCCTCATACACAAAGTGTTCCATGTCTTTAATTGTTTATTTTGCCCAAGCCAGCAACAAAACAGCTCTCACAAATGCCCGCCGCTGCAAGCTTATGTGAGTTTGCCAATTTAGCAAAGAAAGTGATATGTACCAGGCTTATCTTCCCATGGAGAGTCTCTGACATGCTTCAAACCAAACATACTGCTTCAGGTAGAATAAACAAACCAATTTATTAACTACACAGATAGATTTTAAGTGATTACAAGTCAAAGCACAACAAGCCAGATTAACACTTTCAGTACCCTTACAAACTTAAATGCTTTTCACCACAGGCTGGCTGGTTGCCCTTCAGCCCGGCTCGCCCCTTTGATCAGTGCTTCAGTCACTTGGTGGTGGTGTCTGTAGATGGAGGTGGAAGAGAAAGGAAGAGCCTGGCAAACGTCTCTCCCTTTTATCATGTTCTTTCTTCCCTCTTGGCTTTGACCCCTCCCCACCCCGTTCAGAGTCATGTGAGCATCACCTCATTGTAGTCCCAAAATGACCAAGTGAAGGGAGTGACTCACTGGAGAGTCCAACAGATCCTTTGTTGCTGCCTAGGCTAGTGTCCTTTGTTCCTGTGAGGCTGGGCTGAGTTTGTCCAATACATGCCCTGATGAGGTGTGAACTGCCTCTCTGCTCCTGGAGAGTTTTGCCTGGGCTTGTTTTAAGCCATGAGGACACATTTTCAGCCTCATAACTATAGACATGAAATTACAACCTATAACATCACTATAACAACAATGTTCAGTGTTTCATGAGCTTTCCAAAGACACTCGACATTACAGACTTTGCATTGGATACCACACAATCATATTAGAAGGATGAACATGGCAGTATAAGGTGTTTCCCTGAGGTACAGAGCATCACACAGAGTGTCTCTCAGCCACTGTAAAACATAAGGGTTTGTTGACACTCTTAACACAGCATAGGAGTCACTCAGGGCCCTCAGGCCTAGCATCCCTCAACACAGTACATCTAGGTCTCTTCCCGCATCCAGGTGGGCGCTGGATGATCTCTCTTCCCAGTCCAGAAGCCCCCTCCTTCCAGACAACCGTACTATATCATCTCCCCCTACAACTCCTTTCCTGTCCTTTGTCTTCATTCCCAGGTAAACATGTCACCCGGGCCTCCTCTCTTCCACCCTTTGTTCCCTCACTGGCAGGAACTGGTTGATCAGGTCACTGGGGTCCTCTGTACTCAACCGTTTGTCCTCTCACTGTCAAGAACTGGCTGACTGCCAAGCTGGGGTGGTCTTCCTGGTCAACAGGTCAATGCTCACTGGGGTACCGGATCTCCAGGCAGTTGTCCGGTGTCCCGACGGCTAGGCAAGGTCACACCTAGTCCTCTGTAACAATGAACTCCCTCTTTCACCACCTAGTTCAACACTCAGCACACAGGGAAAACAGAGACCTACAGTATTCATTCAAAACACTAAGAAAATCCCACACTTTGTCACATCTGCTCAGGTAACAGGCAGTGTGTATCTTATGGAGGTTAGCTCTCGGTATTTCTCACTTTCAAGGCAGCTCTATAGCCCGTCTCTATCTGGTACAAGATGGGTTTGTTGTACATGCTCCAGTCATGCTCAACCCTGAACATGTGGGCAAGACCCACCAGCCAGACACCTTGAAAAGAATTCTCTGTAGTCACTCAGAGCCCTCCCCATCTAGTGTCCCATCTCTGGCACTGGAAATATTTGCTGCCATCGGTCGCAGATCAGCTCTATGCTGCTGTACCACTGTAGGCAGTCGCACCCTACAACCACTCCAGACACTGCTCAGGTTCAGTCTTGAAGGCAGTAAGGTTTCTTTCCCCCACTGCTCCCCTTGGGAGGCTGTTCTGGAATTTCACTCCTCTGATGGTTAGATACCTTCCTCTAATTTCAAGTCTAAACTTGTTGATGGCAAGTTTTTAGCCATTTGTCTGTGTGCCTTAATTTAAATAACTCCTCTTTCTCCCTGGTCTTTAACCCTCTAATATATTTATCGAGAGCAATCATATCCCCCCTCAGCCTTCATTTGGTTAATCTAAACAAGCCAAGCCTCAGGATACATCTGCTCACTCTGCAGCCGCTTTGTGGCAGGAGAGGGACCTGTGGGGGGAGCAGGTCCAGAGAGTTTAGATAAATACTGCTATCAAAATCAGCATTTTTTGTGGTAAAAGTCTCCCAGGTCTCAGAGTGACTAATCATGCTACATGGATGCTTCAAGAAAGCATCAGAAAGGAAAGCTGCATTTCCAGCTTTCTCCTGTTTCTTCTTTCCCTCCCTCTCTCTCCTTGTGTGCGTGTCCATCTTGTGTTGTCTGGAGAAAAACCAAACTCAGCTGCAACACCAGAGCTTCCACCTAAACCTGAGTCTCTTTCTACTTAACAAGGTCTCCAACACCTACTAAAAAACTGTCAAACGGGGGCTTCTTTTTAAAAGATGCTCTACAGAGAAAGGGAAAAGGAAAATCCTTAAAACAAATATTTATTTCAATACATTGTGTAACTTGTATTTGTGTAACTGATTTTTCTTAGAATCATAGACCCATAAGGTGAGAAGGGTCTCCTAGTTTAACCCCTTGCCAAGATGCAGGAATCTTCTTTCTCAGTGTAACTAATAAAAGGCCAGCATGTATTTTATGGTGATCATTACAGGGGGAGTTGCCAGCTATAACAGTGTGAATGGGGTGAGGGATAGCTCAGTGGTTTGAGCATTGGCCTGCTAAACCCAGGGTTGTGAGTTCAGCCCTTGTGGGGGTGGGGAGCATTTAGGGATCTGGGGCAAAAACCTGTCAGTGACAGTACTTGGGCCTGCTGTGAAGACAGCAGAACTGGATTCAATGACCCTTCCAGGTCTATGAGATAGATATATCTCCATATAATAAACTCTAGCCCACACTTAACTGTTTAATATTATGACAGTAAAACAAGGGTTTTATTAACCCCTTCAGCCCACTGTGTTTGAGATACCTGCTTTCCCCTCACAAACACAGCAGAACAAATGAGTACGTCTGTAAGGACCTACACTGAGAGAAGAAGATATCTGATGTTAGGAGACCCAATATGAATGGCTTATGAGAATGGGAGACAGAATTTGGACCTCGTCTGTTATCTTGTCTCCCAGGGGAGATCAGAATGGCCACAGGCTTCACCATGCTCAAGACTAAAGGCAAAACAGCTCCTTAAATTAATTCTCAGTAACCCCCCTCTCTCTTACATTCCCCCCCCCCCAAAAAGCCAATACATTAATCTAACTATTTCTCCTACATCTTTGGAAGAAAGAGAAAGAGGAAGAGAAAAAATATATAACTGTGATTTTAAATAGGTGGCATTCCGATTGTCTGGTGATGGAGGATTTCTAAGCAGATAGACAGAGGAGATTTAGCTTTATGCAGGACTGGGGTCCATTTCTCTACCTTGGATGGTTGCAGCATAGTCTTTGGCAAGCAGCGGAGGAGCCCTCTTGCTTGACTGATAGGGTTGTTTGTCATAGGCTGGACCACAAGAGGTCTGCAAAGCATGTCCCAGCAGTCCACATACAGCTGTCTGCTCACATCACTTAAACTCCTCTTAATCTCCAGCTACTAAACTGTAATTTTCAGGAAGCTGAAAATACACAGCATACTTTCCCAGTATTGCTTTTCCATGCCACTCACTGCTGTAGTTGCTCTAGTGATGTATTATGATCACAAAGAGCAGAGAAGGTGCCACAGGCGATGGTAAATGGGTGGGATGGGTTTCTGAAATGCTCTCCGTAAAGATGCGCTTCCCCATATGAAATAGCTTGAAAGCCCCTATTAGAGAAGACTCTGAGGACCCTTTCATGGATATTTTGAGTTCTGACCCCATAGATGATGGGGTTCATCATGGGTGGAACCAGCAGATATATGTTGGCTACAATAATGTGAACAAGAGGAGCCATGCTGTGACCGAAACGATGGGTGAGAATGGAGAAAAAAGCTGGAATATAAAACCCTAGGATGACACAGATGTGGGAGCTACAGGTGCCTAGGGATGTGGGACACGCCTCTTTGGAGGGGAGCTTGAAGATGGTCCTGAGGATCAGGATGTAGGATAGGACAACGAGGATAAAATCTAACTTCGCTGTTACAAATGCCGCAATCAGACTATAGGCTGTCATGACTGTCGTGTCCACACAGGCCAGTTTCACCAGTGCCATGAAGTCACAATAGGTATGAGAAATGACATTGGTCCTGCAGTACGGGAGCCACTGCAGCAGGAATGGGTGAGGACCCAGTAACAGGACTCCCCTCATCACAACACTGAGCCCGACTGGTCAGGACGGCCGAGTGTCACAGTGGGTTACAGATAGTGACATAGCGATCGAAGGCCATGGCCAGCATAAACCCGGACTCCATGCAAGAAACTGAGCGGATCAAAAAAATCTGGGCCAGGCAGGCATTGGTGTGAATGGCCCGGTCCCTGAACCAGAAAATGCAGAGGGTTTTGGGCAGGGTGGTGGTGGAGATGACCAGGTCGTCGAACGCCAGCATAGAAAGGAAAAGGTACATGGGCTCATGGAGGCTCGGCTCAGTCTTGATAACAGCCAGGAGGAGGCCATTCCCCAGGAGGCATAGAATGTAGACGGAGCAGAAGGGGATGGAGATCCAGACGTGCATCGCCTCCAGCCCCGGCATGCCGAGAAGGATGAAGGTGGAGGGGTGAGGCATGGTTGAGTTGGAAGCTGCCATGGTGTGGCCGGGTGAGTGTGGTCAGTTCCATGGCATGGCTTCCTCCTGCTCCTGTAAGTAACCATTAAAACAATCATTAATCAGCTGATGGGAACATAACAAGGTGGCATTTTCTCAGCAGTAATTGATCCAATATATTCCTAACATCACACTGGCACTGAATCCCAACTAATCCACTATACATACTAGCCATTCCAGCCATTCTGTTCTGAATGCCACATAGCTTCAGCCATTACTGGCCAGTGTAGATTTACAATCCTGAGCAGTGGTAAATTCCACATTACCAAAAGTGTAGAATTTGTCCAAGGTGTCACAAATTCAAGCCAGTGAATCCACAAACCACTAACCCATACAAAACATACAGGTGCCTCTGTCATAAAGAGGAGAGCTAGGACACCTGTTGGGTCTTCCTAAGGGGTCAAGCCCAAACTTTTTGCTGGCACAACCCCATTTTAATGAACTGTTTCCTCCTAGGACCCCATAAGAACATAAGAATGGCCACACTGGGTCAGACCAAAGGTCCATCTAGCCCAGTATCTGTCTACTGACAGTTACGAATGCCAGGTGTCCCAGAGGGAGTTAACCTAACAGGTCATGATCAAGTGATCTCTCTCCTGCCATCCATCTCCATCCTCTGACGAACAGAGGCTAGGGACACCATTCTTACCCATACTGGCTAATAATACCCCTCTATTCAACATTGGTGAGGCCTCATCTGGAGTACTGTGCCCAGTTTGGGCCCCACACTACAAGCAGGATGTGGATAAATTGGAAAGAGTCCAGCGGAGGGCAACAAAAAATGATTAGGGAGCTGGAGCACATGACTTATGAGGAGAGGCTGAGGGAACTGGGGTTGTTTAGTCTGCAGAAGAGAAGAATGAGGGGGGATTTGATAGCTGCTTTCAACTACCTGAAAGGGGGTTCCAAAGAGGATGGATCTAGACTGTTCTCAGTGGTACCCGATGACAGAACAAGGAGTAATGGTCTCAAGTTGCAGAGGGGGAGGTTTAGGTTGGACATTAGGAAAAACTTTTTCACTAGTAGGGTGGTGAAGCACTGGAATGGGTTCCCTAGGGAGGTGGTGGAATCTCCTTCCTTAGAGGTTTTTAAGGTCAGGCTTGACAAAGCCCTGGCTGGGATGATTTATTTGGGCATTGGTCCAGCTTTGAGCAGGGGGTTGGACTAGATGACCTCCTGACAGGGGCGGCTCCAGGCACCAGCATGCCAAGCACGTGCTTGGGGCAGCAAGCCACTGGGGGCGCTCTGCTGGTTGCCGCGAGGGCGGCAGGCAGGCTGCCTTTTGCAGCTTGCCTGCGGAGGGTCCGCTGGTCCCGCGGCTTCGGCGGCCCTTCCGCACAGCCTGCCTGCCGTGCTTGGGGTGGCAAAATGCCTGGAGCTGCCCCTGCCTCCTGAGGTCCCTGATTTTCTGTGAATGTCTCTGGCAAGGAGTTCCACAGGCCAAATATGCATTATGTAAACAATTTTTTTCTCCGTGTTATATGTTCAGACTTTCAATGTAATTGAAGGTTCCCTTTTCCATGTATTATGAGACAGATTAAATATGAATGCCTGATCTACTTTCTTTATTGACAGATACATAGGGTTAAAGGTCAGAAGAGACCATTAGATAATCCAATCTGACCTCCTGTGTGACATAGATAATTAAATTTCAAACAGTTACCTCTGTATTGAGCTCCATATCTTCTGTTTGATTAAGACCTGGTCTACACTAGGATTTTACATCATAGAATCATAAAGCCACAGGGTGAGAAGGGACCGAAAGGGTCGTCTAATCTGACCCCTGCCAATATGCAGTATTTGTTGTGTCTAAACCATTGCAGACAGTTGACTATCCACCCTCATTTGGAAAACCTCCAGCAAAGAAGCTTCCACAATGTCCCAAGGAATCTGTTCCATTGTCCTTCTGTTCTTCGAGTTAGGAAATGTTCCCTGAGATTTCATCTAAATGTGCTATGCTGGAGTTTGAACCCATTGCCTCTTGTCCTGTGGTAAGAGAGAACAACTTTCCTCCACCTTATTTATGGTGGCCTTTCAAGTGTTTGAAGACTATCATGTCCCCCTTAATCTCCTCTTTTCTAAACTAAACATATTTGGTTCCTTCAGCTTTCTCATATGATTTGTATTCCATTTCTTGGATCGTCTTTGTCACTTACCTGTGGATCCTTTCCAGTTTCTCTACATCCTTCCTATGCCTTGATGACCAAAACTGGACAGAATACTCCAGCTGAGGCCTAACCAGAGCTGAATAGAGTAGTACTATCACCTACCGTCACTTGCATGATATGCCCCTGATAATGCAACCTAACTTTGCATTTGCCTTTTTTGATACAGCAAAAAAAAAAAAACAACAACCCCAAACCCACACCTCGGAGGTGATATATCAACATAACCCCAGTGTAGACAGCATGACATAAGTGGAGAAACTCTTCCATCAACCTAGCTACCACATCTCGGGGAGATGGATTACCTGCAATGATGGGCGTAAGTAGTGTCTACACTGCAGCGATAAGGCAGGGTCACTGGAGCATTTTAACTGTAGACAAGTCCTGAAGCAGATTGTCCAGAAAAGCATCCAGTCAGGATCTGCATCCATGGGGAGTTGGAGGTTCCACCACTTCCCTTCACAGTTTGTTCCAATGGTTAATCGCCCTCAGAGGTAAACATTTGGTCCTTATTTCCAACTGGAATTTGTCTGGCTTCAGCTTCCAGCCATTGGGCTTTGCTCTGCCTTTCTCCGCTAGATTACAGAGCCCATTCTTATCCATGCTTTTCTCCCCATGAAACTCTCCACTTGATCAGTTTATGCTCTGGGAGCTCACAATGAGTTGGTTTTCCACAATGATCCCTACATCCATTTCAGAGTCCCTGCGTTCCTTAATACAGTGCCCTACTCTGTGGGTTGGGCCTGTTTTCCGTGTTCCAGTTGACTGTCTTAAAACATTTTGTTTGCACGGGCCCAGCACTCCAAACACTCCAGATCAATCCGTGTGCCTGTCCTGACCTCCTCATTGTAACCACTCTGCCAGTCTTTGGGTCATCCTCCAATTTTATCTGCAGTGATTTTCTATTTCCTTCCAGATCACTGAATAGCATTGAGCCGAGAACTGATCCCTGAAGAACTCCACTAAAAACAGCCCTGTTCACTGACAATGTCCCATTGACAACTGCTTCCTGAGATCCGTCACTTAGCCAATTTTTGGTCCATTTAACGTGTGCTCTACTGATATTTTATAGGGTTCATTTTTTTCTGAATGTCCCCTATTAAATCAAATGCTTCCGAGAAATAAAAATCTATTGTGCCTGCGCAGTTCCCTTGATCAATTAAATGCATATTCTCATTAAAGGATGAAATCACATTTATTTGACAAGACCTGGATTCCATAAGCCATGTTTTTGTCTGGCATTAATTATATTCTGAGACTTTTTTCTTGACTAATCCCAAACCATCTTTTCTGTTGTTTCCAAACCTTGTCAAATCTTTTTTTTTAACTTATCCTTAATTTTTTTTAATTCTTTACATTTAACACATAACTGTCCTGTATTTGCTTTTTTTCCGGCTCCACTGCTGCCTCATTGTGTATTTCTGGTTCCAAATGAGATGTGTGGTGGATCAGTCAATGCATAACTCTGCTGTTCGTAACTCTACGGTTCTACTGTAGATGCTGTTTAATATCCCCCTTGAAAACTATTTCTTGAGCACATTTACTTTTTCTGCAACACTAACAAGTTTCCTTTTTTCCCTCTATTAATTGCCCTAAACCTTCTCTAGGATTTTTTTTGTTCTTAATACACTGAATAATCTCCTGTTTCTAACCCTTGACCCTTACAACTACGGATTTTCCCCTGATGCTTTTCACATCCCTTCTCAATTTTCATAACTTCTAATTTGTATGATTTGCTATCTATTTTCCCTTTTTCCCACTTGTTATATATTCCTTTCCTTCCCCACTTATTGCTGCCTTCACTTTGTTACTGAACCATGGTTTTGTCCAAAGTTCTCTACGCTCTCGACTATGGAATGTTGGATTTTTGGCTGTCTAATCATTTCTTAAGGAACTCCCAATTTTCATTCCCATTTTTCTGTCTCAATTTTTCCTCCCAATCAGTTCTGGTGATATTTTTCCTCAGCTTTTGGGAATTAGTGTTTCAAAATGGCTAAGTGTTTTTAGATATTACTGGTTGGGAGCTGTTCTCTGTTTGTCCATTACAATGTAATCAATTCCATTCTTTTATTTTGTTCTCCTTTATCATATTAACATTATTTGTCTCTTCTATAAAATGAACACTCCCAGACTTTTAAATCTTTCTGCATATGGCAGCCTCCCCCATTCTCATAGCCTCAGAACTCCCCTTTACATTTGCTATATCCTTTATAGAGACCGGGTGACCAAAACTGAGCTTATCCAGAGCAGGCTATTCTCCATCCCATTTTTTAGGCACTGGAATATTGGCTTTGTTTGGGCCATTGCTGAGAGTGATCAGGTGATTCCCTGGAGTTTCTATCAATGATGCCCAAGTCCTTTCCCTGAGGTCTGTCCTACTTGCAATGTTTCCTTTTGGCATGTGTCTTGGCAAAGCTTTGGTTTTTCTCCACTCTCCGATTTTGAGCAACCGAGTAAATGGGGAGCTTCCTACATGATGGACTCTCTAACTTGACCTTCATTGCCTTAAGAAACAATTCTGGATTACCAGTATCAACACTCATGTTTCCTGCTAGTGCCTATTAAGATTTCCCAGGCCAAGACATGTAGGAAGTAGTGATGCATGTAGCACCATCAGATATAGAATTGACATTAGTAGGGTCAGTTGTTCATAATTCATTTATCTGAAGAATGAAAACATAATTTTTCAGTGTTTCAAGAACGACCGATCTGCTTCACCCATAAAACAGCCTCCAGTAGTGCATGTAGTGTCTTATATTAACATTGTTTCTCTATCCAGGCATTTGTATTCTGACCATTACCCTAGATCCTGGGCACATACAGGAATTCAGGAGAACATACGGCACATGCAGCAGACACCATTTGACCTCAGAGTTGGACACCTTCTCCCCTACTCCATGTCAGATTCCAACACAACTGACTTCACAAACCCCTCCACCTTCATCCTGATGGGCATTCCTGGCCTGGAGGAGGCCCATGTCTGGATCTCCATCCCCTTCTGCACCATGTACGTCATAGCCATCTTGGGGAACTTCACCATCCTGATCATTGTAAAGAGGGATCCGAGGCTCCATGGGCCCATGTACTATTTCCTCTGCATGCTGGCCGTCACCGACCTGGTCCTGCCTACATCTATCCTTCCCAAAACACTGACCATCTTCTGGGTCAATTCCAGGGAGATTGATTTCAGTGCCTGCCTCACCCAGATGTACTTCATTCACTGCTTCTTCATGATGGAGTCTGGGATCTTAGTGGCCATGGCTTTTGATCGCTATGTGGCCATCTGCCATCCCCTGAGACATTCCACCATCCTGACAAATCCTGTGGTGGCCAAGATTGGACAGGCTGTGGTGCTGCGCAGTAGCATGCTCATAATGCCCTATCTCCTCCTGGAGAGGCATTGGTCATATTGCAGAACCAACATCATCTCCCACACACACTGTGAGCACATGGCTGTGGTGAAACTGGCCTGTACTGACACACACATCAGTAGTTACTATGGCCTCTTTATGGTATTCTGTGTGCTTGGTCTGGATGTGTTTTTTATCACAGTGTCCTATAACCATATCCTCAGGCCATCTTCAGCCTCCCCACAAAGGATGCCCGGCTCAAGACTTTTGGCACCTGCAGCTCCCACCTCTGTGTCATTTTAGCCTTTTACATCCCAGCTCTCTTCTCCTCCCTCATGTCCCGGTTTGTCCAGCATGTGGCCCTGAATTTCCAGGTTCTCATGGCCAGCGTCTACCTCCTGGTGCCTCCCATGCTAAACCCCATCATCTATGGGGTGAGGACCAAACAGATCCGGGACAGGCTGCTTGGGCTTTTTACTCATAAAGGAACCTAAAGTTTTCCCCTGTTGCTCTAGGTCTCACACCGAGCTCCATACAGAGCTGAATGGTGACATGGTGCTGTGCAATCTTCCCCATGAAGGCAAGGGACTGGACCTGATGACCTCTCGAGTTCCGTTCCAGTCCTACAATCTATGAATCTATGAATGACTTGCTGGACAGTCAAAGAGAGATTAAATCCTTTCCTGACCTTACTGAGCTGTGTCAGTGTGACAAACTGGGGAATAGGTCTATGTACAACTCATAGGTTTGCCACTTTTCTAAATGCTGGTAACTTGACCTCTTTAGCCCCACAACCCTTCCCGACCTATTCCTCTAAGGCCTCACCCCTGCTCTGCCTCTTCCCCTCAAGGCACCCCACCCCTGTTGCTCGCTCATCTCCTCCCCTTCCATTGTCACTCTCTGGATGATCTCTGCACCTCAAAGCACCCCTCATTTACCATGGTGGTGTAATTATGGTGTGTTTGTACAAAGTATGTCTTGTGAAATATCGTTCTCAAAGTCTTGATCAGCTAAACATTAATACCTCGTTGGAGCACTTTCATTGTCTATGAAGTTATGAAATCGTGCTATGTGTAAGTTACTAAAGTATGGTGTGAGGCTGGGAACACCCTCAACCAGCCTTTTAGGTAGAACAACAGAGTAGCCAGACAGTGTTAGTTGCCGTCGTCAACACCCATTTAGGGAAGAATTCACTAAGACGGGTGCTCTGTGTAAGGGTGCACAGGGACAATGGAGAATATTTGACCAATGGAGGTGGACCCTTCCTGTCACATGCATAGCAAGCTGGAAGAAACGTAATGATTTGTCTTCACTCCCCCACAACTCAACATGTGACAGATCCTCTGGAAGACAAAGGGCTTGCAATGGGGGAGGGGAATCCAAGCTGAAAAGCAGATGCAGCCTGTGGCTCCAGAATTTGCAAGCCTGCTTGTATCATCAGTCAGGGTGAGATATTGCTGATTCAGATCCTATTTAGTTTGCATACATCTTAAATTGTGATTTTGTTTGATTTCCTGATTACCTGTTTTGATCTGTTTGTTGTCACTTGTAATCACTTAAAATCTATCCTTCTGTAGTTAATAAATCTGTTTTATCTCAGCCAGTGTGTTTTTGAGTGAAGTCTTTGGGAATCTTAACTCTGTGAACAAGGACTGTTGCATATCTTCCCCACATCGAGTGGGGAGCAAATTGTTTAATGAGGTTGCACCATATGGGTCCCTGTGCAGGGCAAGATGGTATAATTCTGGGTTTATTCTCCAGTGGGGGTGCAAGGCTGGGGAGATGGGAAATGGCCTAGGTCTCCCATTGATGGTGCATGAGTGGTTTAGGTAAAGAACTCAGGTAACTCAGTTGGGTGTGTGGTACCTCCTGCTGTCCTTTTGGGTGACAACAGGGCCTGGAGGGGCTAGCTGTGCATCACCAGCAGGGCAGGGGGATAGGCCAACACAGCTGAATAGTCAGGGGGAACAGCAGTTCCAACAGCTTTTATGCTTCACTTCGGGGTACATCTCAAGACAATCTCGACCTCCCACTCCCACAAAAGGTGGGCTTCCTCTGCTCCAGGGCTGGGCTGGGAGCTGCTGCAGCCTGACCAGGAGCCTGCCTGCAGGTAGGAGGCGGCTCCAGTTAATATCTCAAGGCCTCCCTCTACCCTGCAGTAACTGGACACTGCCAGATCCCTTAAAGCAAACCAGCCTTGGGGTTCCTCCCAGACAACCAAGTCCAATATGATGAGGATTACTGAAAAGCTTGTTCGCCATATAACAAGTTCTACCAATTGCAAAGGATAGGACACTTACCTCCCAGGTCAAGGAATATTTCAGAGCCTACCCAAACACACGCTTACAACCTATTCTTATTAATGAAACTAAGATTTATCTGAAGGGAGAGAGTATTGGTTAAAAGGTAATTATACATACAAACGTGAACAGTGTTCTTAAGTCAGTTTCATGGTAGAGATGATGAGATTTAATGTTGCAAAGAGTTCTTTCAATTCTGGCCGTAGGTTGATGTCCAATATTAGGGTAATCCAGAATGGAACTGGAGACTTCAGTCTTGTGGCTTGAGCTTCCCCTGTTGAAGCTTAAGTAGATTTGAGATGAGCAGATCAAGGCCCAAGCATTCCTTTATAGACCACTGGCAAGCTATGATAGTGAAGAATACTTGCTCTGAGGTAGAATTACCCATTTTCTATATATATCCAGCTAACTAGTTCCATTCATCGGCGAAAGATAATTATCCATTAAGTGGTTCACAGGCAGTTTACGACAAACTTCAAAGAGACGTATAGACAATAACATTATTACACCCAAGTTTCACTTAAAAGTTGGTATTTACTTTTTATCTTTAAATCAACAGATATAGCAACAGACAGGAAGCATTTGTTTACATGGTTAACATCTAACAGGATATAAGTAACGACCTCCAGTTAGTATTACCTCTAATTCTCTAACAATACAGGTTGGCATTTCCATGCTATAGTCCATTTCCCAGGGCTAAGTTAGTAATTTATGAGTATTAGCCCTAATTACCATTTATATAGTTCTCTAATACATCTTAAACACTGAATGTAGGTCAATTAGCCTGCTAGTTGCAAAACCCTTTCTGACCATGTGTCAGACCTTGTCAAGGCTGAGTCCCCACTCTGGCACGTCGAGTGCAGAAGGTGGGGGCCTGCAGAGACTCCAAAATTAATATCAGCCACTCCAGGCTTCTAATTAAACTTCCAAGGTTACAGCTTCTCTCTGACCTTGGATGGGTAGATGCTGCCACCACCCAAGTGCAAAAAACCCTTTTGAAAACCGGAAGGTGCACTTGGGAATTCCTCCCTCGGGGTACCCTCAAGCCCTCTCGCCCTCCTTCAGGAAGAGATGAGAAATAAAACAAATGAAGTATCAGAGGGGTAGCCGTGTTGAGTACTGGATCTGTAAGCAGCAAAGAATCTTGTGGCAC